>NW_021167057.1:0-28658 GCF_900634415.1 Cottoperca gobio
GGATTTTGCTCAAGAAGAAGAAGTTTTTCTTGGATCTGTATTGTGTGGTGGTCCCATCACTGATTACATGCAGCATTGTGGCTGTTGGGTTCAGCTCTTTGAGGTAAGGGAGCACTGTGTTGAGATGAGCCCAGATAGCAGATGGGTCATGGCGCATTGAGGAGCTAATAGAACAGACCGACACCACCCCATTGTTGGTGTTAGCCACACCTGTATGGAGAGTGGCTTGTTGGTGAGAATCACCTAAATGGACTGCTTGGATCTCATTCCCATATTTACACATATAATTCTCCGCAAAATCAATTTGCAAGATAATAGCATCCTCTCCTAAATGCTGCGTCAGGGTTCTGAGAGCTGAATACTGATGTCTGGTGTTGTAGGTGTGTTTTCCCATCTTTTTCTTAAGTAGGTCTGAAAAATCATTCAGCAGTGTATGTAGAGTCCCATGCACTATTTCCTTTGCTGTGAAGTGAACGTTAAACTTTTCTTCTGTTCCATCCTTTTTCTTCTTCTCCCTCTCCTCAACCTTGCTTCTCCATTCAAACCACCAGGTTTGCTCTCTTATATCAAAAGCAGAAGTTTGCAGTTCATTATCATTACAGTCAGGGCACTCCCTGTACATGCACTCTTTTGTTGCATTTGTGCATGCCAAAGACTCAGTAAGGTCATTGAGTTTGGCACATTTAATCACTTTGTGATAGAACAGCCTGTCTGTCATAAACGGGAGATGTGCATGTATTTTACAGAGGCATGTGTCTCTGTCCCTGATTGTTGGTTTTACAATCCAGAATGGTCGCTTCTTGTTACTTCAGGATTCTCCATCAGAAACGTCTTGTGCAGCGCTCCCATTGATTCAACCAGAAAGTGCTTTTGCATTGTTTTCTTATTCTTTGTAATTGTCTCCTTCTTCCCTGTTGTTATGCTACTGTCGTCATCACGCTCAATAAATGTTGTTATTTATTATGTTTATATTATATTATTTGTTATATATTTTATTAATGTTATTATTATATCTTTGCTGATTTAGTTGGATTGCATTTTACGGACGTATCGAAGTTTGGTGGCCCTCGTCACGTTTTCCCTCCACAGCTTAGGTGAGAACCCAAACTGCTTTTTAGCGAAGCTGACCATGTGGTATTTGTTCAAAAGCCTACCAGCCACAACTTTGGCGATCAATTGGCGATCTTTAGCAGCGTGCATATTTTGATATTTCTTTTTTATTTGGGAAATGATTGTGTTGTGAAACAGCAGAGTTCTTCTTAAATCTTTTGTTCCTTGTCTCATCTGTTGTTTGGTTTTGAGCTTTGGTGAATCGACCATCACCATTTCCTTCTTAAGTCGGTGACATCTGTTGGGTTTTGAGGCCCAAAGGGCGCTGAGATAGTCTTTCAATTGAATCCAGTAAACTTCTAGTTGATCAAGATACTTATTTATTTAAAGTGATGGTGACAGCAATGTCAAAAAATACCCTCAGCCGAGGACACTTTCACACACCAAGTTCACAGTCCGAATCAATAAAGAGCCAGTTAGCTGTCTGTTGGTACAAGTGAAAAAGTGGTACAAAAACATCATAAACATTTTGCTATATTCTCTACAGAAGGGTGTCGTCGTCCCTCATTGGTCCATGTTGGCGCGGTTATGCCCCTTGGTGGGCCGTCTTGTAGGTGGCGAGATGGAGGTGGACCTGAAATTCTTTGAAGAGAACCTACAGTGCTTCACATTCATAACTAAATAGTGCTCATTATACATTTGTGCAGAAATACATGTTGTGCAATAATACATTTTGATTGAGGTGTACGAGTACATGTGATAATCATTAAATGTGACACAATACAATCAGGAGTTTATTTACTTCACAAATTCCCTACGTACACACCATTTATGGTGTGTATATCATTGAGTAAATATAAAGCACCAATTGGTGCAAGAATACAGCATATGGTATGAAATAATACATTCTTAGTTGTTTGGTTTTTATTTCAATCAAAAACGTACCAGAATTAGACAACAATGACTATAAAATAGGGAATACCTCAATTAAATAACGTACCTGAATTTAGAGAATGACTATAAAATAGAGAATACCTCAATCAAATAACATATCTGAATTTAGAGAACAGTGACTTATAAAAATAAGTATAAAAAATACCTTGTCTTTGATAAAAAATACCTTTAGTAGCAGCTTTGTCTTTAATAAAGAATACCTTTAGTAACAGCTTTGTATTCTAGTATAAAAATCTCTTTTAGCTTCACCTTTTATTCCAGTGTAAAAATCTCTTTTAGCTTCACCTTTTATTCTAGTATAAAAATCCCTTTTAGCTTAATTTTTTATAAAAACACTTTTGGTATAAGACTGTAAATTTCAGCACACTTATAACATCAATAAAAAACAGTAAAAAAACAGTAAATCTCAGTATACCTGGAACATCAGTAAAAGACTGTAAATATAGGTAACTTGCAATGTCTATGTAAGACTGAGGTAGCTGTATTAAACTGTACCTACAGTGTGAGACTAACTACAGTAAAATCAGTAGCTGAGGCATGGCAGGAGTGATCATTTAGTGGAATTTATTCACACGAAAACATCTACCTGCAGGCTTTGTCTTTCCTCCTCTAAGAGGAACTCGCCTTCTCCGTGCATCAAAAACTGACCTGCTTCAGCTCTCTTTGGTCAGGGCGGTGGTGATCAGCTTAGTGGTTAGGGTGCGGATGCATGGGATGCAGCAACATCCACACAGGATTAGTATACCTATCATTATCGGTACGATCAACAGAATGCTCAACACCATCATCTTATACTGACCAAACCAACGCTCCATGGAGCTTGTGAAGTAATTCTCTACCCAACTGTTTGAGGCTAGCTCTTTGCTGAGTGCGCTGAGTCCTTCCAAGGCTTTGGTAATGGATCCATCAGGGGCTGTGTTATTTGGGATGAAAGTACAACACATAGATCCAAACAATTTGCAGACACCCCCTGTTTCAGCCAACAACATGTCTAATGCAATTCTGTTCTGATATGTCATCAGGCTAGTCTGCCCTAATTGCTCATGCACTCCAGTGAAAGCATCTACGGTGTTGTTTGCTAATCTCTGCTGGTTGTAATAAAGGTAATTAATCCAAGCTACATTTTTGTTGGCAGTCACTCGAACGAAAATGGACTCAAAACCCGCTTCAATTTCATTTCTAGCTTTGAATTCGTCAGGGACACCACGTGGTACTCCCATGGAGTCCATGTAAATTGTGGAGCAATTAAAATAAAAGGACAATTTATCCTCTGGTGCTGATTCTAGATTCACAAATCAATTAGTCAGTACTGTTTTGTTCCAGCAGGTTCAAATCTTGACTAACTTCTGCTAAACAGCGAGAAGGCGCCAGTGCAGGTACACAATGTGTGAGGTGGTGCCAATTAGCTCCTGTTTTACCTTTTACCCGGAGCGCGTGTGGAGTACGTTCTGTCACCTCCCACGGTCCAGTCCACCTAGGTTCAGACCACTTTCTTTTGTGGACCTTGACCCTTACCCAATCACCTGGTCCAACAGGAGTCTCTGGTGGTTCGTCAGGTGTTTCTGCTGCTGCTTCCACCTGTGTAGACAAAACTTCGATAATTTTAGCCAAAGCCTTGACATATTCATCTGCCTCAATCTGCCATAGATCTAATACAGGACCGTGCCCTCCTTCGCGTGGAGGGCCAGGCATTGGTCTACCGGTTAACAGTTCATGTGGAGACAAATGTGTTTAACTGCTTTGTGAGGATCTCATTGACATGAGTGCCAAAGGTAGGGCATCTACCCACTTTAACTTGTTACCATAACATGCTTTAGCAAGTTTTCTTTTGAGTGTTTGATTAGCTCGTTCTACCAAACCCTGTGATGCCGGATGATATACTGACCCAAATTTGTGTGTAATGCCAAAATACTTTTCTACTTCTTCAAGCTTATGGCTCGTGAAGTGTGTCCCATTATCTGATCGTATGCAACGTGGAACTCCATACCTTGGTATGAGTTCATTTTTTAATCATTTGATTACAGAATTGGCATCTTCTTTTTTGCAGGGAATTGCTTCAATCCACTTAGTGAAACGATCGACCATTACCAAAACATATCTGTACCCTCTTACCACATTTTCTGCTCCCATGTCTGTATAGTCAATACATATCTCTTTGAATGGTGCATCTGGCACTGGAAAACGACCCATAGGACACTTGTATGTTCTTTTATTGTTAAATTTACAACAGGTATCACATTCTGTTACAAAGTTTTCAACCATCTCTTTCATAAATGGGTGCCACCATTCTACCTCTATGTCCCTTGTTGTTCTTAGTTTTCCAACATGCGTGGGGCCATGGGCTTGTTTGATCAACAGGTGCCACGAGTCTGCCATCATGAGCTCTCCAGATTCCTTCAGTCTTGGTGGCTCCCTTATGAGCCCATTGATTATGCTCATAGACTCCTGCTTGTGCTTCCATTTCTTTGATGCTCTCCAAAGTGAGTTGCTCTTGATTTTCACTGTTCAAACAAATCATTTGCTGTGTGTAGCCGCCTGCTACTTTAGCTGCCTTGTCTGCTGCATCATTTCCTTTTGCCACTGCTGTATCAGTTTTCTGATGACCTTTGCATTTCATTATAGCAACATGTGATGGCAGCAGTGCCGCTTTCAGTAGGGCTCTTAATGCTTCAGCATGTTTGACAGGATTTTTGGATGAAGTCAGGAAACCTCTTCTCATCCACTGGGGGCCGTCAATATGAACAGCGCCATATGCATAAGCAGAGTCTGTGTATACATTTATTCTCTGGCCTTCTCCGTGTTTCAATGCTTGTGTTAACGCGACTATTTCTGCAAGTTGTGCAGAGGCTGGCTGTGGAATGATGTGTGCTTCCAAAGTTTTTTGTGTTTTCTCCACTTTGTTGCACTACAGCATAGGAAGCTACATTTCCTTCATCTCCTTTGTAGCAGCAGCCATCACTGTATAGAATTTTATCTGGATTATTCAACGGTTCGGTTTCCAAATCTGATCTAATTTTAAGATCTTGTTGTGAGACAAATGCACAGTCATGTGGGTCATGGTTTTCTGAATTCAGTCCTGTTGCCATGTTGATTGTCCCTGCCACATATGTGATGTGGGGCTTAGTTAGTGTTTCTTCTATCTTTACTTTTCTAACTGGAGAAAAAGTGAACGCTTGTGAGTTTAGAAATGCCACTACACCATGTGTAGTGTTTACTTTGAGAGGGTGGCACATCACAACGTGTGCAGTCTTTTGAATTGTCTTTGCTAGAGCAGCCAGGTGTCTTGTACAACCTGTTTGTCCTTGTTCAACATTGTCCAATTTTGAGCTGTGGTACATCAGTACATGTCTTTCTCCCCCTTTTTTCTGAAACAGGACTCCATTTACCATCCCTCCTGTTTCAGAAACATCCAAATGAAAATCATCATTGTAGTCTGGGGAGCATAGATGTGCAGCTTGTCCCAAGGCTTGTTTAGTCTTAGTGAAAGCTTCTTCGCCTTCTGTAGTCCAGATGAGCTCAGCAGTGAGGTTTCTGTTTCCTGCTTCTGAGAGCATGTCTCTGAGTGGTTGAGTCAGATTTCCATAATCTGGTACATGAGTCCTACTGTAACCCGTCAATCCAAGAAATGCCAACATGTGTTGTACTGTCTTTGGTTTTCCATGTGATAGGATTGAGGTCCTTTTTGCATTGGTTAGAGTCAGGCTGTTTGCAGAAATGAGTCTTCCCAAGAAAGTGACTGATCTTCTTGCAACTTGAGTTTTTTCTTTCTTGACTTTGTATCCTGCTTCTGCAAGTAGTGTAAGGAGATTTGCTGTGGCTTCCAGGCAGGATTCAGCACTAGTGCCTGCGAGCAGCAAATCATCAACGTACTGTATCAGAGTTACACCTGGTGGCAGTTGTAAGCTGCTTAAGTCTTTTTTCAGAGCTTGATTGAACAGTCCTGGGCTGTCTTTGTAGCCTTGTGGCATTCTGTTGTAGGTGTATTTCTGTCCTTTATATGTGAAAGAAAATATGTCTTGTACTTCAGGGTCCAATGGTAGACAAAAGAAAGCATTAGCCAGATCTATGACTGTGAAGTATTTGTGTTCAGGATTGAGATTTTGAAGTGCCACATATGGGTCTGGAACAGGTATATTTTGTGACACTGTAGCAGAGTTGATTTTTCTTAGATCATGAACCATTCTCCAGCCTTTGTTGCCAGCTTTTGGGACTGGTAAAATGGGTGTGTTCCAGATGGAGTTTGAGTGTCTGATTACGCCAGCTTCTAGGAGTCCATTGATTGTTGCTCCTATTCCTTCAACCTGCTCTCTTTTTAGGTTATATTGCGGTAACCAACATGATGATTGTTCTGTTTTGAGAGTCACTGAGACCTCATGATGAGGCACAAAACCTACATCATAGTCTCCAGTTGTCCACAAATATGATGGGATATCTTTGAGTGTTTCTTCTGTGTCAGGATGGTTGGTGTGTTCTCTTCCATGGTCTCTTTCCAATTCTTGTTCTTCCAAGATGCCAACATCCATACTGTGGTGAGTGATTTTCCACATCGTCTCATCTTCTGCTCTCCATACACAGGCAATATTGGTTGGGAGCCAGTTGATTGACATGGCTCTTTTTATCATGGGACTTAAGGACCTTGCTTCAGATCCTACTGCCAATGCCAGTGTGATATGTGGCACTGCTTCAGCTAATAATGCATACCATTGCAGTTGTTCTTTAGTGAGAGCACAGAATGCAGCTACACCTTGAGGTCCCACGTAGATGTCCTTGACTTCTATTTGCTCCTTTGTCATGTTTCTTTCTTCCTCCCAGGCTTGTTGATACTCTTGGTCAGGTTGACGCAAGTAGTTATAGGTGCAGTGTAAAGGATCAAGTGGAGATCCATATGGAGCTAATGTGTTGATCCAAGGCTTCCATTCCATGTAAGTCTTCTGGACTCCTGGAGTGTCTTGACCTTCTGTCAACAGGCGGCTCCAATACACTGTTGTGGTAGTTTCTTCAATGTCTTGGGTAGGGCTTGATGTCATCACCAAGATCCTTTGATCCGTTTGATACTGTCCATGCAGAGGTATTTGTCCAGGAAACTGTAGAGTCAGTCCATCACTGGAACATAGAATTCGTGCTCCAGTTTTAACCAGCAGGTCTCTACCCATCAGGTTTACAGGACACTTTGGGGAGAAGAGGAAAGGGTGTAGCAGGGATTGTCTACCAAGTACAGTGACCAATGGCATGGTATACTTTTGTTCTTCTGTTCTTCCCGAGTATCCAACGGTTCGAAGGGTCTTTGTAGAGAGAGGTGGTGTTTTTCCTTTCAAGGAAGTTATACAGGATGCTGTTGCTCCTGTGTCCACCATCAGTTCCATTTTTTCTCCTTCTATCGTACAGGTGAACATTGGTTCATTCTGAGCTGGAATAGCTTCACCTGCAGTTGGATCCTCTGGGCATCTTCATTGTGAGGAACCATCCCATTCCTGGGAATGTTCCCATGCAGTGAGTGGCATTTGGTGAGTGTTGGGAGGATTTCTTCCTCTTCCTCTACCAAAACTTTGCTGTCCTCTCCCTCCTGCAGGACCTAGCTGTCCTCTTCCTCCTCTTCTATAGGTGGGATGTCCTCCTCCTCTACTGTTAGGGAATCCTCCTCTTCCTTGATAGGAGTTTCCTCCTCCTTGGTAGGGGTTTCCTCCTCCTTGGTAGGGGTTTCCTCCTCCTTGTTGCCCATACTGGTGGCAATCTTTGACCCAGTGAGATGCGCTTCCACAATTAAAGCATCCCTGTGGTGGAGCTTTTTCATAATTTCTGTAGCGGTTGTTACCCCCTCTCCATGCTCCTCTGTTTGGTACTTGCCATGGAGGTCCATTCTGAGGAACTTGTTGCTGTGTATGAGTCTGTATTGTTGTTTCTGGGAATTCTCCAGTATCGTACTGTCCCATTAACATCTGTCTCTTATCTTTCTTATTTCTTGAAGCCTCAGTGTCTTTCTCAGCCATTTGAGCCTTTGCCAATCTTCTGGTGATTGTCAGATGTTCTTCTTCCTTCTGCACTTCTGTCTGCCTGTGTTGCTCGTCATGATGCACAAGGTGCTCTCTCCAAAGTGCATTAGGCATTGAGTCTAGTCCCACCACACTCTTCAGACAGTTTTGGACATGAGTAGATAGGGCCTTTATCACTGCATGTCTCCACAACATGGTACATGATAGAGAGAGGTCATGTCTTTCTCCAGTGCTGTCTAACCAGACGCCTTCGCTTCTTTTCAGGAAAGAATCTGGGGTGCGTAGTACCTCTTTATGTGGATTTGGAGCAGGGTGAGCAACAAAATGAGAGGGAGAGTGGGCGTTGAGTAGCTTTTCCTCTAATTTTTCCTCGAGTAGTTGGACATGTTTCATCAGGTGCTCTAGTCGTTTCTCTGTTTCTCCCTCCTCTACTTCCAGACATCCTCCCTTTATGCCCATCATGGGTGCCTGTATTGGAGTGGGATTAACAGGATTGTGACTGGGTGCATATGCTGGAGGGGCGGAGACTTGTGTCAAATCTGGGTAGAGTTGAGGTGTAGGCTGGATAGGTGTAGTTTCTTCATGTTTGGTGCCTTTTTCTTCTTCTTTTGTTTCCCTGATCACACAAATTGTCTCAGGTGCGGTCTGAGGTATGTTCTTGAAGAGTAGAAGGAGATGCATAGCTTTGGATTTTCTGTTTGCAGCTTTCAATGTGGCTTTCTTTACAGCTCCAAATCTTTGTTTTTCTCCTGTCTTCTCCCATGCTGCCATCTTTTGTTGATATTCGCCATTTTCAAATTCGTAAACTGCCCTTCTTTGGTCCTCACTTGGACCTGGTTGATCATCAATTGGAAACAATCCTCTTTCTTGCCATGCGAGTAGTAGCTTTTCTGTCTTTGCTCGAACCTTCTTTCTTTCACTTGGTTTGGTGCAGGCATCCAATCGTTGGTACATTTGTTCTTTGTACTGTGCTGTGGACACAACCTTGACTTGCTTTGAGCTTTCAGATGGATCCATCATGTTGAAAATTTGAAATTCCTCAAATGTTGTTCAGTCAGTGGAGATACTCAAAATTCAAATAAATTGAGCGCAAAATGAAAATAAAAATTAGAAATAAAAAATGTTTAAAGTTCAAAAATTAATTGAGCGAGAAATAAAATTAAAAGCAAAAAATGTTTACGTTTTAAATCTAAAATAGAAACAAAGTTAAAAATTGTTTACGTTTTAAATCTAAAATAGAAATGAAATTAAAAAATGTTTACGTTTTAAATCTAAAATAAAAATGAAATAAAATTGTTTACGTTTTAAATCTAAAATAAAAATGAAATAAAAAATGTTTATGTTTAAATCTGAAATAGAAAATAAAAATTGGAAGTGTAAATTTCCTAAGTTTAAATCTGGAATCAGAAATAAAAAGAAAACATGTAAATCAAAACCATAAAATGTAAATCTGAAATATAAGTATAATCAAAGGTAAATCAAAGGCAGGACTTATTCAAACTTTTTCTCTAATGGGCAATTCGTGACAATTATTATAATTATAACTCTTAGTAGTTATTTGAATTTGGGTGTAAATTCAATTTTGTCCACCAGATAGAGGCATATGTCCACAACAAGAGGGTCAAAGTTCAACTTGAGTGTACTCGGTCAAAGGTCAATGGTACCGGAAACCAAAAAAAACATTTTAACTTACGGAAATATAAAAACAGGAAATGGACTACAAGTCGAATCAATGAAACTACAAATTTTCTTTTTTACTCCTTGTGGAGGATTTACAGAATTACAGAAACAGGAAATGGACTACAAGTCAAGTCAATGAAACTACAAATTTTCTTGCGGCTTTGTCCCTTTGGAACTCCTGGTGGAGAACTTACTGTATTACAAAAACAGGAAATGGAATCGAATCAATGGAGCTACTGTTATAGCGAGCACACTCCGTCGTAGGAGTACATTCCCTGGAGCCGGAGCCTTGTATTCGTTACTTTTTATCAATACTAAAGGGTGGGAAAAAGCTGAAGAACTCGGAGCTTAAATGTCGAATCAAAACAGCAATCTCCTGGTGTAATCTATATATTTATTTAACGCAATAAGTCAAACAAAGAAAATATTCTCAGCTGAGGACACATTTCGCGTCGCCGTTTCCATAGACCGCATGGCTCAAAAAGCCCCCTCGTTGCGGTCTCACGGCTCCGCTCCAGGTGTGCCCAAACATTTGAAAATTCGCATCTAATACATGGAGTAGGCGTTGACCTTCTCCTCATTGGTCCCAGTTTGGCGCCTACACGCTCCTCCGTCAGCAGTCCGGAAGTGATGGTTTGTTGACCTGTTACTCTTAAAGGGGAAGTGCCCCTATTATGTTTGTAATACATAGTTGTGCAGAAAATACATAATTGTGCAGAAAATACATAGTTGTGCAGAAAATACATAATAGTGCAGAAACATATTCGTAGTGTCGTAATACATATTGATTGAGGTAGGACAAATACATGTGATAGTCTTTCCAGTGTGGATTAATGAAGATCAGGATTAATTTACCTGACAATTCCCCCTTTACACACCATTTATGGTGTGTATAATCTCCAGTAAATATAAGGCACCGAGTGGTGTACAAATTCATCATATGGTATACAAGAATACATTCATAGTACACTTGTTTTTATTCCAGTCATAAAAATACCTTCTGTATAAAACCAAAGAACTTCATTTGTTATTCCAGCATAAAGACAATTAGCTTCAGTATAATAAAAAACACTTCCAGTAAAAGACAGTAAATATTAGTAAACTTTTAATGTCTGTATAAGATTGTAATATCTGTATACGACTGAGAGACTGTAACTACAATAAAGTCAGTGGCTTCGGTATGGCAGCAAAGAACACTTTGTAGAGTTATTCACACAAAATCATCTTCCTCCTGGCTGTCGTGTTCCTGCTCTATATCATAGTCTATGAGTACCCCACTGTTTGATGCTAGCTCTTTGCTGAGTCTGTCAAGTCCTTTCAAAGCTCTGGTAAAGGATCCATCAGGGGCTGTGTTATTTGGGATGAAAGTACAACACAGAGCCAAACAATTTGCACACACCCCCTTTTTCAGCTAGCACCATGTCTAATGCAATTTCGTTCTGTAATCAGGCTAGTTCTATCAAATTGCATAAATCTATGGAGAGGGGCTGATACTCGTGTACATTTGTTTTGTGATTGTGGAATCAATTAATCTCGTCATGCGGCTTCTAATTTATGGTATATAACAACATCCACATACAGTAAGTATTTAGAATCAGAATAATCTTTCTTGTCATGTAGGTTTTCACCTACAAAGAATTTGCTCTGGGTTAGCTGGTACATGAATATAAAAAATGCATAAATATTTACAAAATATAAATCGGTGGAGATAATGTACAAATTAATATTGATATAGCTATTAATGCTGAAGATACCAGTGACATGAGAACTCTCCATCTCCCGGACCGTCTTTCCATAGCATCACCAGACTAATTCTCTACTCCTGAATTCTCTGCTAATTCTTTATATAATGTTGTCAATCTTTGTAAGGCTCTAGTAACTGATCTCTTTGAAACAGTATTATTTGATATAATTGTGCAACAGGATGATCCAACATGGCACACACACACACCTCCTTTCTCTGCTAGGAGTACGTCTAAAGACATTCTATCATGTCAATAAGCTGGAAGCTGCTTGTTGTTCAGCTTGTCCCTTAACGGCATCCCTTGTAATAATTAATAAACCTCTGTTAGATGCAATGAATGTAATTAGTCCACATTCTTATTAGTAGTTGCCCATCATAAAAACAATGAGTCAAAACCTGCTCCAATTTGATCTCTGGCACTCCCCGGGGGACTCCTACTGCATCTCTTGTATGCTGTGGAGCTGAAGCTCTCCCCAGGTGCTGTGTTTCTCTTCAGCCGAGTTCAAGCTCACAAGAGTTTGACCTGTTGTGGGCCAAACATAGAAACACTCGACCAGTGTCATCAATGCACATATTTCTGTCTTGTGCTATTGGTTCTGTGAGTTGGAAATCTCTTAATGAGATTTTTGCAAATTGGGCTGAGTGGTTCTGTTACACTGTGCATCATTGTTAACAGACAGGTTTACTCTGTTATTGGTCCGAGTAGTACTGGGACTGGGCTTAAAGCAAGGAGGGGCCTGACTGGTACACACACACACACACACACACACTATATTTACTGAGCTAGTGGTATACAGTTTGCAGTCAAACCACATATTCTTCTGCACATATCCTGTCTCCCTGCTATTCTATTTCTTACTGTAGTAACTTTATATCCTTTCCTACTGACTGCTTGGAGATTGCAGTCTTCTTGTTTTCTACCTTTATCCTAAAGTGTCCTTGTGGACCTGCTCCTAAAACCTCAGCTGCCTAAAACAAACAGTCTCTAATCTCTGGGATGCGATGAAACGATGGTGAGGAATAATGGATCACAATCATTTATTTTCTTACATGTCACTCCTCTCCGTGGCGCGGATGTGCTCCTCTGCCCACCTGACCTGTTCTGCATATTGTTAGGGGAGAGGGACAGGTTATTACGTCACAGAAATCAAATTTGATGTGGTTGTGCAGTCTCAGGTGTACAGGGCTATACTCACCCTCCTGTGATGACTGACCCCCATTTCACAGTCCCCTTCTAAAACTTCGGGTTGTTGAATCTTCACTGATGGTGAGACAAGCGCCCCTATGGGTACCACCTCCCTGTGTAGTCAGACTTCACCACGAAGAGGTCCAGTTTCTGCTTCATGGAGTCAGTGTCTCTCACAGGAGTGGTGATATATTTATGTGTCACCAGGATATATTTGCTCTTATTCTGTCTAATGTTTTATGTTTTTGCAGTGCAAGTACTTTGACCTGCAATTCTTACATAAAGCTTATTATCATCATTATTATTATTATCATCCTTTACACACATTACCTTATTTTACAGTTCATTTAGCGGTAAACACTTTAGCTACTGTCATAGCGTCTACTGTATGTGTTGGAAATACTTCAGCTCATTTTATACACGTCTATAATCGTTAAACTATATTTATTTCCTTCATATTTATTTAGTTCAGAATATCAGTTTCAGCACATCTGCATGGATTTCATTGGAGTCGGCATTCGGCCTTTGAATCAAATGCTATGAATATACTCTATTAATATAATACTCAATATAATACCTCAATATAATACTCCCCCTTTTGAGACATGGTCAAATACCGTGTCTCAATACACACATTTATATATGTTCTTGGTAGTACTGAGTTCTTCTCTGGTCAAGTGTTCTTTCGTCAGTCGTCTCTGTCTCGTATGTAATTATTCTTAGTCCAAACGGCTTGTTCTTACTTTAGAGCTGCATTCTGCATCTCTTTCAATATCTCTGTCTTGTGTTCTGGTGTGTTTGTCTTCTCTTTTACATAGTAATATGTTTGTTAGTCAATGTTACCATACCTTTATGCTGTACTTGTTGAGCAAACACATGTTGAACATGCATAGTTACTGTCTGTGTAGATATTTACAACTTTGTCTTTCTTTTATCTGCATGTCTCTGTCAATGCTATCAGTTCTGCTGCTCTGCTGACAGATGATTGGGTAGAGCTTCTGCTTTTAATACGTCGGTCTGTGTCACTACAGAGATCTTGTCACATTCGGATCCTCTAGGTTACTTTACATGATTCGTTATCAAACATTTCTATCTCTGGTTCCTCTTAGGGAACGTCAGTCAAGTCTGGTCTTGGTGAAGTTCCTTGTCCGTCTCTGTCGTTTAGTCATGTGATTCTCCGTCTTCAGCTGTTGGAAATAATGTAGATGGATCAAAGTTGTACATTATTCTATAGTCAGATGCGGTTGTGAAAACGAAACTGACACTGCATGTGTCACTGTTCTACTGGGTCTAGTTGTGAAGAGTAGTGAACCACTGGTCTACTCTTATCTCCATGGTTCTGTGTTAATACTAATGTCATGAAGTCTGCTGTTTAAATAAAAGGCTTGTCAGCTGTTTCATTCCCTATTATCTTACAAACTCTCTTCACCATATTTCTTCCTCATGACATTTACGATCGGACCCTCAGGAGCTTCTAGCTCCCTACACTGTTTAGACTAAACTCTCAGAAGATTCTATCTCCCTACTATTTGTCTGTCGACGATTATAGTCTTTCACAAAATGTCATGAGGTTTGAATATTTTTGGGAGAGGTGGGAACGGACAGCCATCCAAGAGGGAATCACGCCGGCCTTTTACAGAGGGATACAAAGAAGCCGTGACCGTGTGTGTTAAATGAGTTATGCTGACACTTCTTGACTAAAGTCTTTTATTATTATTTATTATTCTGAACGTAATCTATCATTAGCTGGTATTTTGCGGCTCTGTTCTGTTCTAATCATTTCTGTCTGCTCCAGAATTACAAAAAAAAGTCTACATATCTGTCATCCACACACTTATTAAACATGTTTTCTCAAAAACATATAAGAGACAGTTTTCTACACTTTACAATTCAGCCTCCTTTAATTGACTATGATAGTGTGTGTGAATGCAGATATACAACCTGGTTCCGGAAGTGTGGATCCCCGTTGCTGGGGAGTCATGTTCTCTTGTCAGTCCTTTTTCTCACGTCAGTCCTTTTTCTCACGTCCGGTCTACAGTCTGGGGTTCTGGTTTCACCTTTTTCTTCTCTTTAGCTTTCCTCAATTCAATTGGATTTTAATTGTAATTTACCAATTTGTCTGCTGGTGCACGGTTTTAAATTTAGGTGCGCTTTAATTGCCATTCCACAGGTGGAGGTGTTTAAATTTTGTAAAGTTTCTATAAACTTTTAGTTGTAGTCTCAATTTTGTCCACCAGAGGCATTTAGCTATCAACCGGATGTGGGGTTTTTTTTTTTTTTTTTTTTTTTTTTTTTTTTTCACCAGATGAAGAAGGATAGAAAATGGAGGTTTCTTTGTTCTGAATTTTCTCTCCTTCCAGTTTGGAGAAAACTTTTTGGTTTAATCACTCGGTCACTACATCACTTATGCATTTTATTTCCACCCAAAATGCTCCAGTATAAGACTCAAGGTTTAGTTTATCACAATTTACTTTTACTACATAAGTAGGCGGAATTAGCGACCCAGCATCACGTGGCCACCGTTAGCTGGTCCTAATCTCTGAGGCCTTTCACAAAAACGTCTCCTTCTTTCACGTTTTTCCAACTTAAAACTACTTCACATACACTCCACGGTTCTCTTTGATTTCACAACCGTCCCCCAGTCAGTTTGAACAGTTTTCACCCGTTCTACAAACTCCAATGCATTAGCTAAATATCAACGCTATCTTAGCCTCGCCTTAGGCCTGCTTTAGTCACACTTTACTCACAACAATACAACAATACAACAATACAACAAATCTTAACATGTTTTACACTATGCTTGCCGCAAAGGAGATGATATACAACATCTGAGACTATGAGGCGATCGTCATCGGTTCTCACGTAATTCAGGATTATAATCACTATTCTTCTTTGGTAAACAACACTGGCTTCTAAGCCACGCTTCCCTTAAGTCTTTGAATTAAACTATACCTATCTGCCTTCCAAAGGACTTCTTTAACATTAAACTAACTAAGCTTTCTTAGCTACCTTCCTTAGGTGTTTTCGTATTAAACTATATCAATGCAAGCTTACCCTAAGCTTTATCCGGTACCAGACCGGACACCCTACCTCGGGCTTTGTTTGATTAATCTATAAGTTCTCTCAGAACTCTAACCAGACTGCGCTGGAGCCCTCCCTAGGCTTTTAATACGTATCGTTAACACAAATAATATTTTCGATGCTTGTTCTTATCACTTGTATTTCAACATTCAGGATTGCTTTTTATCGTTTAACAGCAGTTGTATTAGCTATGACCGTCGAACATTGTTGCTGGCATTCATTAATAAGTTTTCCTAGTCTACCTGCAGTGAATATTTGTTTCAACCGGTGTTCACTCTCACCTGATCTTTTGCACGTGCAATGAATACCAGTCAACGATACTCGGCGATCGTTCTTCACTTCTCCTCTCGGGATGCCCACCCAGGGACGCCAATTAAAGGGTGGGAAAAAGCTGAAGAACTCGGAGCTTAAATGTCGAATCAAAACAGCAATCTCCTGGTGTAATCTATATATTTATTTAACGCAATAAGTCAAACAAAGAAAATATTCTCAGCTGAGGACACATTTCGCGTCGCCGTTTCCATAGACCGCATGGCTCAAAAAGCCCCCTCGTTGCGGTCTCACGGCTCCGCTCCAGGTGTGCCCAAACATTTGAAAATTCGCATCTAATACATGGAGTAGGCGTTGACCTTCTCCTCATTGGTCCCAGTTTGGCGCCTACACGCTCCTCCGTCAGCAGTCCGGAAGTGATGGTTTGTTGACCTGTTACTCTTAAAGGGGAAGTGCCCCTATTATGTTTGTAATACATAGTTGTGCAGAAAATACATAATTGTGCAGAAAATACATAGTTGTGCAGAAAATACATAATAGTGCAGAAACATATTCGTAGTGTCGTAATACATATTGATTGAGGTAGGACAAATACATGTGATAGTCTTTCCAGTGTGGATTAATGAAGATCAGGATTAATTTACCTGACAATACACAAACTCTTCGTTGTAATGCCCAACCCCAAATGTTATCAGCGTGAGACTCAAGGTTCTGTTTGTTCCGAGGTGCTTTCGAAAGTCGAACAACTTCTTGGCGTTTGTATATGCTCGAGTTGCCGGCCCTGTTAAACACTCGTACCAACTAGTTCCTTCTGGTGAGACTTTTTTCAACTTTTAATAACACCAACACCTTCCCGTGATTCCCCTTTATCTATCGATAGTCAAACAGTCAGTTTGCAATGTTTAAATTTTCCGCTACAAACGTAAATGTAACCCCAAACAAGCGTTAGCTCCACGTTAGCTTCAGGCGGGCGCCTGGAGCTGTATAGACGTTAGCTCTAAAATAGCTTGACTTTGACGCCTCAATTCATTCATTCACTTCAACAACATTGCTTTTCAACAACTCACACACACATTCATCAACATATAGTTTCCAAAACACACTGCATTGATACTCGTTCTATGCCGTTATTATTGGAATAAATAGGGTTTTTATAGCCCCCGCTAGCCGAATTCCGTGATCTTTTAAACCACTTCAAAATGCTTACTTACTTTAAACTATGTGTCTATGGTCGTCTACGGAAGATGAATAAATATATAGTGAGACAATGGGGAATTCGTCAACCTCCTCCACGCAGTCACATCAAAATATTCACTGTTAAGGCTCTCTCTTTTTAACCAGAACAGGCCGCGTTGGCCTTTTCCTCCTGCAGACACCACCAGTCACTCAGACTGCGCTTTCTAACCCAAAGACTTGATATTTTAACTTTACACTATCAAATCGAGCGCTACTCGAAAACCTTATTTCTTAACCTTATTTCTTACACCGGTGTCACTTTTTAAAACCTTTTCTGTGCACAGTTTCATATGGTATTTTTCAAAACTTCGTCACCATCACTTCATCAATATGCAAACAGCATGGATAGTATATTTTATGAGACAGCGTTCAGAGTGTGTTCTTTGACATTTACAAGTACTATTGTTCTACAATAAACTATTGCAATTTCGTTTGTAACAGGTTTGCTCACCTTATCGTTTGTCAGGCCTGTTGTAAATGTCATTGAACGCACTCCTCCGGCTTCTCATCCAGTCGCCCTCGTGTCCAGAACTTTCAGATCATCACGTCGGGGTCACCAGGTTTTAGTTGGGTTTTGAGGCCCAAAGGGCGCTGAGATAGTCTTTCAATTGAATCCAGTAAACTTCTAGTTGATCAAGATACTTATTTATTTAAAGTGATGGTGACAGCAATGTCAAAAAATACCCTCAGCCGAGGACACTTTCACACACCAAGTCCACAGTCCGAATCAATAAAGAGCCAGTTAGCTGTCTGTTGGTACAAGTGAAAAAGTGGTACAAAAACATCATAAACATTTTGCTATATTCTCTACAGAAGGGTGTCGTCGTCCCTCATAGGTCCATGTTGGCGCGGTTATGCCCCTTGGTGGGCCGTCTTGTAGGTGGTGTCAGGTAAATTAATCCTGATCTGTATTAATCCACACTGGAAAGACTATCACATGTATTTGTCCTACCTCAATCAATATGTATTACGACACTACGAATATGTTTCTGCACTATTATGTATTTTCTGCACAACTATGTATTTTCTGCACAATTATGTATTTTCTGCACTAAATGTATTACAAACATAATAGGGGCACTTCCCCTTTAAGAGTAACAGGTCAACAAACCATCACTTCCGGACTGCTGACGGAGGAGCGTGTAGGCGCCAAACTGGGACCAATGAGGAGAAGGTCAACGCCTACTCCATGTATTAGATGCGAATTTTCAAATGTTTGGACACACTTGGAGCGGGACCGTCAGACAGTTAACTGGGGTTTTTAGAGCGTTCAGTCTGTGGAAACGGCGAAGTGAAAAGTGTCCTCAGCTGAGAATATTTTCTTTGTTTGACTTATTACGTTAAATAAATATATCGATTGCATCAGGAGATTGCTGTTTTGATTCGACATTCAAGCTCCGAGTTCTTCAGCTTTTTCCTACCCTTTAGTGGCGAGATGGAGGTGGACCTGAAACTCTTTGAAGAGAACCTACAGTGCTTCACATTCATAACTAAATAGTGCTCATTATACATTTGTGCAGAAATACATGTTGTGCAATAATACATTTTGATTGAGGTGTACGAGTACATGTGATAATCATTAAATGTGACACAATACAATCAGGAGTTTATTTACTTCACACATCTTTTCTTGTACTTCTCAACCTTCTTTAAGGCATCTTCCAGCTTTGCATTTGTTGCATGAAGATCTCTGTAGACCTTCGCCCTTGTCTTCGCAACCTTTTTTATTCCTCTTTTTCTCTGTGTGTGGTTTTCAGGTGCCGGCAACTGTAGTGTTTCAGGTGGCTCAGAGGAGCTGGAGCTGTCAAGTGAGACATGTTCTGGGTCAACAAGAACGTCTTCTGGTGACTGTGGTGGGGTTGTTCCAGCCATAAATCTCTCTACTACAGCTACTCTTTTCAACTTCCTGCGTCTGTTTTGTTGACATGTTCGCCATTGTCTCCTAGTTTTTCTTTGCTCTCTCTTGGACAATTCTGACACAGATTTAACAACACCTCGTTCCTTTTTCAGGTATCTTTCTCTGTCTTTCCTGAGGGACTCCTGGTATTTAACCTGGTCTGATTTAATCCTTTCTCTGTAAGCTTTTGATCTCTCTGATGTGGTCTTGCGTGCCATCTTAAAGAACAAGAGAAGGTGTCAACACCAGCATTGGATTTTTTTTTTACTGTGTTGCCATACGAAACAATTAAGTGTTTTGTTTAATTTAATATACATTATATTTCACTGATATGAGCCATAAGACTCAAATATCATTTCCATCACAATAATAAAAGTGATGGAAATGACGTTTTGTCACATTTTAAAAAGAATCTCATGATATGTTAGCATGCTAACATCTTCTTTAGAGCTAGCATTAAATAAACACAAAATAGACAATACCAAATGTTGTTTTTCTTATTATTTCTAAATTTAAAGGATATATGAGCTATTTGGAAATGACAGCCAATAAACACATTTTCGATTGACCAAATATTGACCTTGATTTTATCTTATATTACTTCCCTTCATGGAGCTGTCTTTGTGCTGCAGCCATGTGCTCTCCTATCACATGACTAAGGCTGTGATCACCAAGTTTAAAAACTTTTTTAAAAACTCACCAAATTCACATTTTGCATGGTGTGATGGAAATGACAGGGACCCCAAGGGACAGATGTTCTTTTTATAAAACAAGACATGAAATACTAATATATCTTACAACACATGATACATTTCATTAAAATGGCCATTTGTGTATCATTTGCACATACAATTCATTTTAGGTCAATATTAAATGAAAAACTTAGCAGGTTTGAATATCCAACATCAGGCCCAGGGACAAGTGATATACAGCAAGATATACACTTTTTATGTAATACAAATAATGACTGGTCTATGATTTAATTTTTGTATGTTCCTTTTTAAGTGAGTGTCACAAAAACAAAAAATAGGAAATGTGTTTCAGTTTTTCTTATTTCTGCCAGGGACACAAACATGGCGATAGTTGAAGAATCACCCAGGTACAGCTGCGTCTCCATCTATCTCCCGCTCACTGTGACACTCATCCATCTCTTTTCGTCTTCTTCTGTGTTATTCTTCCTGTTTTCTTCTTCTGTGTGTTTACTGGCGGATAACGTTTCTCAGCTCATGATAAACATAATACTGCCTCCTGCTCTACCGGAGGCCACTGTACACTTTTTTAAATTAGGCCTTTTTTTTTTTTTTTTGAAAGGTTAAAAATACGGGATAATCCGGGGAAAAACGGGAGGGTTGACAGGTATGAACTTGACAGAGACACTACTCTGAGAGAATGGATGTGTTTCAAGCAAGCAGGAAAACACTTGGCAGCCTCCTCTGTGTATGACTCCAAATAGCCAGAGTCAGTTGAAATAGAGGACAGTGAGGAGGACTGTGAAGAAGACTGCACTTATTGAAACCACGCTACGTGTGGGGTGAGTACCAAACTCTGTCTCCTGGTACTCATCTGAGTAACTCACTAAAGATGTTATGTGCACCCCTGGTTATATACATCTAAGAGATATCATCTATATAAGAGATTTAGCAGAAACATTCATTTGTTCAGCGTTCCTTTTTATTGCTGATTACAGCTCTCACTATCTGTGGACTTTGTGTGACAGCTTTCTTTTTATTGCAGGACCTTTGAACTCAAAGTTTTAATGGTACATGTACTTCTTTGTGATATCAAGTGTTTAGCGTCACACAAATCTAGAAACTGTCATGAAGAACAAGAAAAAGTTTGTAGGTGTCTTTTTTAAACAAATATCTGATGTTACTTAAGGTCTGAAAGAGTGTGTCAGATCATAACAATACATAACACAATGTAAGTATTTATTTATAGAGACAGAGAGGAAACTAGAAGTCACACTAACACTCTGCTCTCTGCTGGATGATTCATGAACAGCAGCTCAAACAGACAAACAGGTCCAACAATCTTCAACTCTCCTCTCATATTTTACATTTTAACAATGAGCTCTTCTGGATCACAGAACCAGCAGAAAATGTCCAGAAACATCAAAACCCTCCTGATGAGAGAAGAACATTTAATTTATTTGATGCGAACGACATGAATGATGTCACGATAAGAATGCTGCTGCTCCGTCGTGAGACTCCACTCTAACTTCAGCTTATTTCAACGATGGAGAGGAGTTGGACATCACACAGTTGCCCCCTCCCCGCTCTCATATGTTCCCACACCAGGCTCTGAACTGACTGATGAGGTGACTTAAAGGGGGACATTTATTTTGTATTCTCCTTGATATTACTCAATAACCAGGTGACAATAAAACAGCCTCTCTACACACCATTTGTCCACTTTGGTCCTGACGTCCACCATGATGAGCTCGTTCAGGCTGCAGATATTTGGTTGATGAGAACTGACTTTTCCTTTGAGTTCCTCGTCCCACCACAGTGTAAACCCTCCAAGCTGCTGTAATGATACATTTCCTATGTCCATGTGAAATATTTTATGGTTTGATACATGTTTCACTGAACCTCTGCCTCACCCAGAATATCTCTGTAACTTTCTTATGATTCCCTCGATACTTTTCCTCTGTGCCTCCTTACAGATAAGTAACTTCTAATATGGTCAAACTGGACCGATGTATCTGAGGTAGGCACTCCCTGTTCCCTGTCTGAAGCTTGACTGAAGGTTATCCTGTACGGACAAAATGTTCTAAAGTGTTTAACTGTATTCTTATGTCCATCCGACACCCCCAACTGTTTGAATCTTACACCCATACCTGTCAACATTGGAATTTCAAAATAAGGGAAATGTTTTGGCGGACTCCGCCCATATTTTACACATGTAATGTAAACGTAAACACATAAGGGACGGGTATATACATTCAGGAAATACATGTTTATTTAAAGTATGTATTACTTGTACAGACATGTTTATAAAATGTATGTATTATATTTATTAGTTAATATCATCAATTTATTTGAGTGATGAGTTGTGTGGCTTTTGTTTCCCCCCACGAGGACTTCCTTGCGATGGCAGAGTCTGGAAACATGTCCGCGTCACTGCGACTGAAATCATCACAGAAGCTGAAGGCGACATTATTTTTGGTACAAAGCATCGCCATCTTTCCCTCAGCTTTGGTCACTTGGTCTGCCTCCGACACAGTTCTTGTCACACATGAAGTCATTGACAGTGTATGTTTTGTGCCTCTTGACGTGCTTGTGCTTGGACGATTGTTCATGCTGGTGAACATCGCTTATTCGCCGTGTGCGATGCTAACATCTGAATGGCACACTTTACAAAAAGCACGAGTTGTCCCGACTCTGCTTTTTATTAAATAGAAGGTCTCCTCCCATTTGGCAGGTACTTACATAAAGTTTCAACTTTTTTGGCAGGTACAGCTGCGTCTCCATCTATCTCCCGGTCACTGTGACTTATCCATCTCTTTTCGTCTTCTTCTGTGTTATTGTTCCTGTTTTATTCTTCTGTGTGTTTTCTGGCGGATAACGTTTTTCAGCTCATGATAAACATAATACTGCCTCCTGCTCTACCGGAGGCCACTGTACACTTTTTAAAATTAGGCCTTGAAAGGTTAAAAATACGGGATAATTACGGGTACATTTTTAAACGTGAGGAAAACAGGATAGAAGGAAAAATACGGGATAATCCCAGGAAAAACGGGAGGGTTGACAGGTATGCTTACACCCCTCCCCTCTCTGCTCACTGTCTTTTTAAGACATAAACACACACACACACAGTGGATTCATCACCCAGACTGCCTTGCATTCTGTATGACGATTGAACTTTCTCTGCGCAGAGAGTAAAGTAAAGACAATAGTTCTCTCAAGAATCTTTATTTCACTATTATAGAACTCACAAAGAAAAGGACTTGATTAAAGCTATCCACAACTCTGCTTCCTCAACACCTGGAGGACTTTGTCCTGAGCTCTGCAGAGCATGGACTCATTATTATGAGCTTGGAGACCTCAGTGGAGACTCTTCCTGAGGAGATAGCAGAACTGCTGCTTTTGCACAGTTCCCTCAGAAGGTCATCTGGAGGCGTACTGGGAACAGATTGTCCACCACAACACCATGCTGCTGGACAGGCTGCCCAAAATGACCTCTTAGGACGCCCAAAGAGTGTTTGTGGACCACGGAGGCAGGAGCTGTCACTGACTTGTATTCTAACAGTGAAATGTTTGTGGTGTTAAGTGTTTGAAGGCAGGAAAGAAAAACTGCACTAACACAGATACTTCTGTTGCCCTGTATGTACTTCTGTAGCACTTTCTCTAACAGCATAAGAAAAAGAAAGAATGAGAGAAGCAGAGAATGAATTATGTTTAAATTCCGTGTTAATATCTTGTATAATTGAGTTTTATGATGGTACAGCAGCACAAAATAAATGTCGGCCTCTGAAGAGCTGAAAAGACTCATGTCCAAGATATCATTCAGTCTGAATAATGTCTTTGAGACTCGACTGAACTGGTGTCTGAAGAAGCAACAACATCAAGAGCCACAGCAGAGATGCATCTCTTATCTGCCCTGGACATACAGCATGTCTGACAAACACAATGGGTTTTTGTGAAGGATATGTATTAAAAGAAAATCCATCATAAACTGCTGAGAGGTGCTGCTATTGATCAACCTGTGCAGCAAACAGGAATATGCATGTAAATAAGTGACAGATCAAATGTTCAGTGTTCAAAATGAGTCTGCTGTGAACAAAATGTGGACTTTCTCTCCATCTTGTGGCGTTTACAGGAAATATAATGTGACCATGCATCACATACTGTATACATATTGCACATTCAATAATGTGGATGACATTATGCACATGTGGGTATGTTGTCCCTGAACACTGCCTTCAGTAGGTCACACAATTAATCACATGTAAGAGTGAAGGAACCAAATCTTTAGTGAAAACTCTCCTAAAGAGCAAATCCTTCAGACAGCCATCACTACATGTGTGTGTACAACCCTCAGTCCTCCCTCTCTTCAATGAGCCTCTTTATAACACACTTGAGCATCAACACACTGTTACAACTTCAGATTACAAAGCTGACCAACAACTGCTTTATTGGTTTCTCATAAGACAAAGTCTCAAAGTGAAGAAGTATGTATTTTCTCAGGAGACTGTTGTAAATGATTATATTTAATGCTGCAGTGAAGGTGTAGGAGGGTAAATGTGATTCCTGAATGTTTCTAAGTGAGAATCAATTCATCTCCATCAAATGAAACCCGTTGCACAACTCTTCTCCAACATGCCATGCTTTATTCCTCACACGTGTTCTGCTACTTACAGTGGATATATAAAGTCTACTCACTCTTATGAAATTGCAGGTTTTTGAAACGTAAAGACATCAATAACAACGTAAATGTCAGACTTGTTCGATCTTTAATGTGATCTTCCAACAAACAAATCCAGAGAAAACAACTAGTTAATTATCAGAACAACAAAGTGATTGCATAAGTCTGCACACCCTTTCATAACAAGCGGTGTTCAAAGTTAACCAATCACATTCAAAATCATGCATGTAGGTAAACAGCATACACCTTCCATCCATGAAAGTGATTCTGACTAAAACCAGAGTAAAGTCAGCTGTTGCTGAAGTATTTGTTTGAATGTTTGGTGTTGCATCCTACTGGGAGAGCCATGGACCACAAAGAGTTACCAAAGAAACTGCCAGATGTAATTGTTGAAAAGTAGAATCAGGAGAGGGATATAAAAGAATATCGAAGGCATTAGATGTACCGTGGAGCACTGTCAACCCCATCAATAAGTGGAGAAGATGTGTTGTGGTCTGACGGGACAAAGGTTGAACTATGTTAAGATATGTTTCAATACAGCTCATCATCCAAGGAACACCAAACGCCTGTGAAGCGTGGTGGTGGGAGCATCATGCTTTGGGCTGCTTGAATGAATAGCTCCAAATATCAAGATATTCTGGCACAAAACCTGCTGTCAGAAAGATGAAGATGAAGAGGAAGAGGAATATCTCGTCACAACATGACAATGACCCAAAGCACACATCCAAGTGGACCAAGGCGTGGCTTCAGAAAAGGAAAATCAAAGTCTTGGAATGTCCCAGTCAGAGCCCGGACCTCCATCCCATCGAAAACATGTGCAATGACCTAAAGAGAGCTGTACACAGGAGATCCCCTCGCTATGTGAAGCAACTTCTACTTTTCTGCAAAGAAGATCAAATTCCAAAGCGTCGATGTGCAAAGTGAATAGAGACTTCTTCACAAAGACTTGCTGCTGTAATAAATGCACAAAGTGCTTCACAAAGTGTTCGTTGGGTGAGGTGTGCAGACTTACGCAATCAGGGTGTTGTAGTTTTTAAAAACGTCTTCTTTCTAATAATTAACTACTTGTTGTTTTTTAACTGTATTTGTGTTTGTTTGGTGGAACAAGTCAAACATTTACTACGTTGTTATTATTTCTGTCTTTACGTTTGAAAAGCCTGCAATTTTATAAGGTGTGTAAACGTTTTATATCCACTGTAGCCTTCATCAGGGTGGCATGAGGCTGTTCTAGCTTCTTTATATACAGTCTGTATATAACAGATATATATACGGTTTGGCTGTCCATACATACAAATAAAAAGAGGTTTAATTATTAATGTGTTGAGATTAAATAAAGTTTCTTTAGTAAAAGCTGGTTTTATTATCATCTTTCATTGTTTGTATGTTTTGTAATTTGTCACATGAATATTTGACGTAAAGAAAGGAAACAACCTCAGAGATAACATTTTAATAAAACTGCTGATTATTTAATAAATAATCATGTGAAGCAGCATGATGTACATTTTATAAAGATTTAGTTCATTTAGAAATGAAACATATTAAAGTAAATTGTACAGAAAGTATTTCCTTTATGTTGATCTAAAACTGGACATTGTCATTTATCATTCATGTTATTGACCATGTAAACACTACAAACAATGTTATATAGGCTACAGGTTGCAGAAGCACTGTAAGAATTAAGACTGAACTCAAATAAAAGTATATTAAATGACTTGTTCCCTCAGAGTAAAACAACAAATCCAAATCTGAACTCATTCATATAAAGAGCCAAAACTCTCCAAACTAAAAGTGATGACTGATTCTACTATACAAGGTTGTTTGACTAAACACTAGATGTTGATAACCAGGATAATTAACAGCTTTGACTTGTTAACTTTGTTTCCTGATGATGTGATAAAGTTTCAGCATCTTGTATCCACATTGTCTTTAAGAGGTGGCATGACATACACACTAAATCTATTTCTGAAACGCCAACAAAGCAGAGAATTCACAAAACAACGTCAAATATTCTGAAGACATCCATTAAAGAGAAAACAGAAAGTCAAGAGCAGGAGTTCCCATCTTTAGAGATTTTAGATAAACAAACTATAACTACATCCTTCATGGCTCAAGATTAAAACAATGTGTTTACAGTAAGTTACATGAAGACAATAAACACATGAAACCATGTTGCATAAATCATTTCAGACGGAGACAATTCATAACAACAAATCAATTCTGCTGAAAAACAAAAGAACAAAAACAATCAATGCATTTGAATACACTGAGACTCTGAGTGTAAAGTGTCAAACTCTGACAGTAAAACATGAGCAAATGTAAAATAACTCATCTGAAGATTCAGAAATGTAACAAACTAAAACTGAAGTCTGAAGACAAAAGTTAAAGAATCACAAGTGAACACAAAGTATTTGGTTTAGTGGAGACAATAAATGTTACATTGTGGTGATTAAACACAACATGCTGCTAACCAGGCTCGTCTGTAAACCTGCAGGAAGGTTGAAGAGCAGATGATGTAATGCAGTTTGAGGATTAACATCATATTTGTCTGGATTTTCTGTTGTTTGTCTTGATTATTACAATGAGATCTAGACAGACAGTGAAGTCAGACTGAAGTCTTAACGAACACTTACATTCCTGAACGCCATAGAGAAATCTCAGTGGGACACATTTTGATATCAGCAGTTTTAGCTTCACCAGCTTCTCCAATAAAGAAATGTGGGAAGAGTTTCTCAGTGAAAGTGTCTCTGTAGGTGTAGATGTGAGTCATGTCTTCAGGGTCGGAGAAGGAAACCTCCCCCCTGTCATAGTCCAGCTGGACTCTGATCCTCTGGAGATTCTTCTTCACTCTGACAGTCTCACCAACACCATTAATGTATTCCCCACTGCGATGTAATAAACACCAGATTCCATATTTTGGTGAAGCTTGTAACTCTCCCTTCCTGTCAACTGACTCTTTAACCAAACCTACATCCCAGCCAGGATGATCTCCCACCTCCACCTCCCAGCTGTGTTTCCCTGAGCTGAAGCCCTCAGAGCCCAGAACAATAGCATACTCAGTGCATCTCTCTGGATTATCAGGAAGCTGCTGGTGTGTGTCTCCATGTCTCACACTGGTCAGATCATCAGACAGATAGAGCCAGCGGGCTGCAGTGTTTGGGTCCAGAAGGATAGGACTGAAGTGGACCTTCTCCTTCATCTTCTCCCAGACTCTGAAGGACAGGTTGCCCAGGTGTTTGGCCACATCTATCAGCGCTCCTGAGAGCAGCTGTGGATCTGACAGTGAGCACTGGACTCTGGCTCTGGTCTGAGTGGCTTTATAACTGCTGAGGAATGGCACCTTGTGTTTCTGCAGGTCTTCTTCAACAGCAGAGATACTGTGTGACAGAGAGGAGATCTGCTCCTGAATCATCTTCATCTCTCTGCTGATAGTCTTCCCCTTCTGCTCCTCTTCCTCCCTCAGAGCTGCCAGTCTGGACTCCTCTTCCTCTTTCAGGAACTGGTGGAGCTTGTTGAACTCTGCTCTGATCTTCCTCTCTGTGGACAACAGCTGCTTCTTGGACTCTTGAATCACTTCGTTGTATGTTTTCCTCGACTTGTTTGTGTTTGTCCCTCTTGTCCTGCAGAGACTTTAAGTCACATGTCAGCTGGTCCTTCAGCTCACTGACTGCTTGTTCTACAGGAACCACCGTGTGACTCTGGTGGAGAGAAAACTCACAGACAGGACACACAGCTCTATCTTCATCCTTACAGAACAATCGAGGCTCTTCTTGATGTTTACTACACAACACCTCCACCTTCTTCTCTCCTTTCTCCGTCTCAGATGATCCAACTTTCAGCCTCTCAGCAAAGCAGTCAGCCAGTTCCTTCAGTGCAAAGTCCACAAGTAATTTATCTTTTGAGGACTTTCTTTTACAAATGGGACAGTTTCTGTTCTTACTTTGTTCCCAGAAGTTCTGCAGGCAGCTGGAACAGAATCTGTGGTTGCAGCTCAGAGACACAGGATCTCTGAAAGTCTCTGAACACACGTGGCAGTTCAGGAAACTTTCAACAAGAGCGGTTTTCTCAGCCATCTGTCTCGGTCCCTGTTGTCTTTTGAAAGCAAGACTCAACAAGTTACTGTCCTTTCCTTTCTCTTCACTCCAGACGTGTGTTTTCCAGCAGAGATCTCACACCCTGTCCTGGCGTCTCAGCTCTGTTCAACAA
>NW_021167058.1:0-42197 GCF_900634415.1 Cottoperca gobio
TTAATAACAGAGTGTTAATAACAGAGTTAATAACAGTATTAATAACAGAGTGTAAATAACAGAGTTAATAACAGTTAATAACAGAGTGTAAATAACAGAGTGTTAATAACAGAGTTAATAACAGAGTGTTAATAACAGTGTTAATAACAGAGTTAATAACAGTGTAAATAACAGAGTGTTAATAACAGAGTTAATAACAGAGTTAATAACAGTGTAAATAACAGAGTGTTAATAACAGAGTGTAAATAACAGAGTGTTAATAACAGAGTTAATAACAGAGTGTTAATAACAGAGTGTTAATAACAGAGTGTTAATAACAGAGTTAATAACAGAGTGTTAATAACAGAGTGTTAATAACAGAGTTAATAACAGAGTGTTAATAACAGAGTTAATAACAGAGTGTTAATAACAGAGAGTTAATAACAGAGTTAATAACAGAGTGTTAATAACAGAGAGTTAATAACAGAGTTAATAACAGAGTTAATAACAGAGTGTTAATAACAGAGTGTAAATAACAGTGTTAATAACAGAGTTAATAACAGAGTGTTAATAACAGAGTGTTAATAACAGAGGGTTAATAACAGAGTGTTAATAACAGAGTGTTAATAACAGAGTTAATAACAGAGGGTTAATAACAGAGTTAATAACAGAGTGTTAATAACAGAGAGTTAATAACAGAGTATTAATAACAGTGTTAATAACAGAGTTAATAACAGAGTTAATAACAGAGAGTTAATCACAGAATGTTAATAACAGAGTATTAATAACAGAGTGTTAATAACAGAGTTAATAACAGAGTGTAAATAACAGAGTGTTAATAACAGAGTTAATAACAGAGTGTTAATAACAGAGTTAATAACAGAGTGTTAATAACAGAGTGTTAATAACAGAGTATTAATAACAGAGTGTAAATAACAGAGTTAATAACAGAGTAAATAACAGAGTGTTAATAACAGAGTTAATAACAGAGTTAATAACAGAGTTAATAACAGAATGTTAATAACAGAGTGTTAATAACAGAGTTAATAACAGAGGGTTAATAACAGAGTGTTAATAACAGAGTTAATAACAGTATTAATAACAGAGTGTAAATAACAGAGTGTTAATAACAGAGTTAATAACAGAGTGTTAATAACAGTGTTAATAACAGAGTTAATAACAGTGTAAATAACAGAGTGTTAATAACAGAGTTAATAACAGAGTTAATAACAGTGTAAATAACAGAGTGTTAATAACAGAGTTAATAGAGTGTTGATAACAGAATGTTAATAACAGAGTGTAAATAACAGAGTTGATAATAGAGTGTTAATAACAGAGAGTTAATCACAGAATGTTAATAACAGAGTGTTAATAACAGAGTGTTAATAACAGAGTTGATAATAGAGTGTTAATAACAGAGAGTTAATAACAGAGTGTAAATAACAGAGTTAATAACAGTATTAATAACAGAGTGTTAATAACAGAGTTAATAACAGAGTGTAAATAACAGAGTGTTAATAACAGAGTGTTAATAACAGAGTTAATAACAGAGTGTTAATAACAGAGTGTAAATAACAGAGTGTTAATAACAGAGTTAATAACAGAGTGTTAATAACAGAGTGTTAATAACAGAGTTAATAACAGAGTGTTAATAACAGAGTTAATAACAGAGTGTTAATAACAGAGAGTTAATAACAGAGTTAATAACAGAGTGTTAATAACAGAGAGTTAATAACAGAGTTAATAACAGAGTTAATAACAGAGTGTTAATAACAGAGTGTAAATAACAGTGTTAATAACAGAGTTAATAACAGAGTGTTAATAACAGAGTGTTAATAACAGAGGGTTAATAACAGAGTGTTAATAACAGAGTGTTAATAACAGAGTTAATAACAGAGGGTTAATAACAGAGTTAATAACAGAGTGTTAATAACAGAGAGTTAATAACAGAGTATTAATAACAGTGTTAATAACAGAGTTAATAACAGAGTTAATAACAGAGAGTTAATCACAGAATGTTAATAACAGAGTGTTAATAACAGAGTTGATAATAGAGTGTTAATAACAGAGAGTTAATAACAGAGTTAATAACAGAGTATTAATAACAGAGTGTTAATAACAGAGTTAATAACAGAGTGTAAATAACAGAGTGTTAATAACAGAGTTAATAACAGAGTGTTAATAACAGAGTTAATAACAGAGTGTTAATAACAGAGTGTTAATAACAGAGTATTAATAACAGAGTGTAAATAACAGAGTTAATAACAGAGTAAATAACAGAGTGTTAATAACAGAGTTAATAACAGAGTTAATAACAGAGTTAATAACAGAATGTTAATAACAGAGTGTTAATAACAGAGTTAATAACAGAGGGTTAATAACAGAGTGTTAATAACAGTATTAATAACAGAGTGTAAATAACAGAGTTAATAACAGTTAATAACAGAGTGTAAATAACAGAGTGTTAATAACAGAGTTAATAACAGAGTGTTAATAACAGTGTTAATAACAGAGTTAATAACAGTGTAAATAACAGAGTGTTAATAACAGAGTTAATAACAGAGTTAATAACAGTGTAAATAACAGAGTGTTAATAACAGAGTTAATAGAGTGTTGATAACAGAATGTTAATAACAGAGTGTAAATAACAGAGTTGATAATAGAGTGTTAATAACAGAGAGTTAATCACAGAATGTTAATAACAGAGTGTTAATAACAGAGTGTTAATAACAGAGTTGATAATAGAGTGTTAATAACAGAGAGTTAATAACAGAGTGTAAATAACAGAGTTAATAACAGTATTAATAACAGAGTGTTAATAACAGAGTTAATAACAGAGTGTAAATAACAGAGTGTAAATAACAGAGTGTTAATAACAGAGTTAATAACAGAGTGTTAATAACAGAGTGTAAATAACAGAGTGTTAATAACAGAGTTAATAACAGAGTGTTAATAACAGAGTGTTAATAACAGAGTTAATAACAGAGTGTTATAACAGAGTTAATAACAGAGAGTTAATAACAGAGTTAATAACAGAGTGTTAATAACAGAGAGTTAATAACAGAGTTAATAACAGAGTTAATAACAGAGTTAATAACAGAGTGTTAATAACAGTGTAATAACAGTGTTAATAACAGAGTTAATAACAGAGGTTAATAACAGAGTGTTAATAACAGAGAGTTAATAACAGAGTTAATAACAGAGTTAATAACAGAGTGTTAATAACAGAGTGTTAATAACAGAGGGTTAATAACAGAGTGTTAATAACAGAGTTAATAACAGAGTAAATAACAGAGTGTTAATAACAGAGTTAATAGAGTGTTAATAACAGAGTTAATAACAGAGAGTTAATAACAGAATGTTAATAACAGAGTGTAAATAACAGAGTTGATAATAGAGTGTTAATAACAGAGTTAATAACAGAGAGTTAATAACAGAGTTAATAACAGAATGTTAATAACAGAGTTAATAACAGAGAGTTAATAACAGAGAGTTAATAACAGAGTTAATAACAGAATGTTAATAACAGAATGTTAATAACAGAGTGTTAATAACAGAGAGTTAATAACAGAGTTAATAACAGAGTTAATAACAGAATGTTAATAACAGAGTTAATAACAGAGAGTTAATAACAGAGTTAATAACAGAATGTTAATAACAGAGTATTAATAACAGAGAGTTAATAACAGAGTTAATAACAGAGTTAATAACAGAATGTTAGTCTGAGTACTTAGTCTGATTAATTAGTCTCAGTACTTAGTGTGAGTACTTAGTGTGAGTACTTAGTCTTAGTACTTAGTGTGAGTACTTAGTCTGAGTACTTAGTCTCAGTACTTAGTGTGAGTACTTAGTCTGAGTACTTAGTCTTAGTACTTAGTCAGAGTACTTAGTCTCAGTACTAAGTCTCAATATTTAGTCTGAGTACTTAGTCAGAGTACTTAGTCTGAGTACTTAGTCAGAGTACTTAGTTTTAGTACTTAGTCTGAGTAATTATTCTTAGTACTTAGTCTGAGTACTTAGTCTGAGTACTTCTCTGAGATGTTGTATAGCAGTATAAATGTATATTATTATTACACTTTGACTTTAACATCTTGTTAAATGTTGAAACGCGTCAGAATAATCCGACTGGATGAAATTAATCTGTCACAGAAAACAAAGAAAACCATATCGGAGGTTTTGCACGTTTTAGAAAATGTTTCTACGAATCACATTTAGTGAATATAACAAATGACAAAACTCTTTAAAGTGCTTCATGCACAGTTTCCATTTAATTCTTACAGGATGAAGATAAATGAGTTATTAACAAACAATAATGATTCAAACTAATTAACATTATTATTACAACACGTTTCTGCTAAATGATGTTTATGTGGAAACCAAAAATCTTCTACATTTGAAGATTAGAAAAGACTTTTTATGATTATTTAAAGCTCATTAAAAATATCTGCTTTCAGCCGGTTTGACAAGACAAACATCAACACGTGTTATTGACATGTTTCCTCAGGAGCCACGTCCAGCAGCCTGGAGCTTTATGTACACACCTCATACATCCACACCGCTAATTATCTTTAATGAGTGAACATGTCTACAGGCAGATGGAGTCCACAGCAGAGAGACAGAGACGTGTGTCCTTTAGAGACAGTTCATACAATTATCTCTAAATGGACACACATCTCAGATTTAATGAGGCTGTTCAACACTTAAATTACAGATCAAAGGGCAACGCAGAATCACTCAGAGGCCAAAACTAAGGAAAACTAAAACTGACAGAACGCACGTTCCCTAATCTCAAAAAGACTCAACACATTACTCACAACTGATTGAGTTTTATTCAGCAGCTGAGTGAAAAGCATTTTAGCAGACGGAGAGTTTATTACGCACAGATGCTTTAGCCTTTACGCACGGCCCACGCAGCGGTCAGGTGGCGTTGAAAGCGGCGCTGACAAACGGCTTGATGCTGTGCATGCAGTGGTACTGGAGGGTGTAGTTGTGCCCCTCGTTGTTGTCCCAGAACTCCCCCTCCTCGCTCCGCAGGTACACGGCGAAGTGCACGGCCGAGCAGGGCTCCATGATGGGCGGCGTGTACATGGTGAAGTTGAAGCGCTCTCCCACGAAGCCCGGCTGATCCGCGGCCGCGGGCAGAGCCTGCGCGTCCACGTTGGAGAGCCAGTCGTTGAAGGTGTACCTCACCCCGACCTCTTTTTCGGTGCAGCCGGTAAAGACCCGGATCTGCCCCCGCACGTCAAACTGTGAGATGGACACTTTCTCCAGGCAGACGCGGAACCGCTGTGCCCTCCGCTCCGGCTCCCGGGGCTCCGGGAAGCAGGCCACCAGCCGGTCCGTGTCCAGACTGACTTTAAAGCTCTGGCACACGTCGTTCAGGAAGTCCTGCTGCTGCGGCGGGAAGCTCTTGTGCCGGGACAGAACTTTACTTGGGATCTTCGGCTCCTCCAGCGAGCTGAAGTGCTTGACGCTGGCCAGGTTCAGCCCCATGGAGTCAGCGAACTTCACCCGCTTCCTCCCGTTACTCCCGGAGACGCCGACCAGAAGCGCAGCCGGGTAGGCGGGCAGGGACATGGCTCTCCTCCGGTCTTTCATGAACCTCTCCAGCTGAGAAGCGTCCACCTCGTCGTCCAGATCTCCATCTTCATCTTTCTCCTCCTCCTGCAGGCCGTTCTTCACACTCAGCCCCGCGGACAGCAACTCTCCCCCGGGGAGGGAGTGGAGAGGTGAGCGGGACATGTCTGCCCGGCAGCAGGCAGGCTGCTCTCATGTGTACTGTGGCTGCAGACCGGTCAGGTATTAGACACCCCCCCCCCCTGAGACACGCGCACTGCCATGCAGCTTTCACCTGTTTGCGTGCAGCGCAGCGGACACACGTCAAATACTGTAAACAACAACACACAGAGGAACAAGTACTCAGATCTACTCGTGTACAAATACTCCTGCGTTCAAATTCATATCAAAGTACACAAGTATTGTCAGCTTCATACAGTGAAAGTACATGTAGTGCAGTAAAAATATACGTTTTAAAACTTTTGCGAAATATTGGATCATTTTTCCTCTTCAAAATGACAAAAGGTCACAACTTGGTTTAATATGTAAACATGCATCTTCATTTATTCCGGATTATAAAATACATATATTTATTTAAATGATTAAAAGTCTCATGGTTCCAGAGAAAAACTCCATACGGGCAGTTACACAACCAAATATAATATGATATTAAATACATTTATAAAACTATCTTATCGCTACGAAATAATATCAAATGTCGGTTTATTGTTTTCAGCAAAAACTTAGCGAAACAAAGTATAATTATACAAATAATAATCATACATTTATTTTAACAGCACTTAAAAAACAGAATTACAATGCAAATAAATAAATCTCGAAAAATAAGTATTATATATATATAAAATAAGGAAATTACTTAAAATAATTAAAAAATAATAAAACACAGAGAGAAAATACTAAAACAAATAAACAAATCTAAAAGCTTCATATAAAATAACACAGCACCTGTAAAACATGATTATAGATAACATGGAATATGATTCATTAAATATAAAGAAATACAACTAAACTATTAGAAACTGTATTACTCGCAGTTATTTCCGGTTCATAAATGTAACAGTTTGTGTTTGTAGTTTTGTTTCTCTGAATCAGTTGTTATGTAACGCGGTGTGCGCGCGGCTCCAACAAGTGCGTCACACGCGCTCAGTCAACAAACACGTGTCGTCATCACCGCCATCATGCTGACGTCACGCTGCAGGTTTCCTTACATGGAGATTAACCTGCAGATGTTCAACAGAAAGCTCCTTTATTTATAACTCATAGAACTCTGACAGCTTTAGTTACTTCAGAATATTAATACAAAATATAATCATCGAATAATGAAGATTAATTAAAGCTTCAGATTAACGCAACAGCAGTAAGACATTTAAATGTTTGACAGCTGGTGCTTCAACCTATCACCGCTAGATGGCATCATTCTGTGAAACATTAAATATATTTATTTATCTTCTGAAATGTTATTTATTCCATGTCTTCTCCGAGTTTTTAGGGAACATAAATTATATGTAGAAATGGTTTATAGTGTAGTATGTATACAATATAAATAAAAAGGCATAATATAGTGTAATATATTTAAAGAACGTCTATAGTGTGTATAAATACATGTGAAGTGTCAGTACAGTGTGTATAAATACATGTGAAGTGTCAGTACAGTGTGTATAAATACATGTGAAGTGTCAGTACAGTGTGTATAAATACATGTGAAGTGTCAGTACAGTGTGTATAAATACATGTGAAGTGTCAGTACAGTGTGTATAAATACATGTGAAGTGTCAGTACAGTGTGTATAAATATATGTGAAGTGTTAGTACAGTGTGTATAAATACATGTGAAGTGTCAGTACAGTGTGTATAAATACATGTGAAGTGTCAGTACAGTGTGTATAAATACATGTGAAGTGTCAGTACAGTGTGTATAAATACATGTGAAGTGTCAGTACAGTGTGTATAAATACATGTGAAGTGTCAGTACAGTGTGTATAAATACATGTGAAGTGTCAGTACAGTGTGTATAAATACATGTGAAGTGTCAGTACAGTGTGTATAAATACATGTGAAGTGTCAGTACAGTGTGTATAAATACATGTGAAGTGTCAGTACAGTGTGTATAAATATATGTGAAGTGTTAGTACAGTGTGTATAAATACATGTGAAGTGTCAGTACATGTGTGTATAAATACATGTGAAGTGTCAGTACAGTGTGTATAAATACATGTGAAGTGTCAGTACAGTGTGTATAAATATATGTGAAGTGTCAGTACAGTGTGTATAAATACATGTGAAGTGTTAGTACAGTGTGTATAAATACATGTGAAGTGTCAGTACAGTGTGTATAAATACATGTGAAGTGTCAGTACAGTGTGTATAAATACATGTGAAGTGTCAGTACAGTGTGTATAAATACATGTGAAGTGTCAGTACAGTGTGTATAAATACATGTGAAGTGTCAGTACAGTGTGTATAAATACATGTGAAGTGTCAGTACAGTGTGTATAAATACATGTGAAGTGTCAGTACAGTGTGTATAAATACATGTGAAGTGTCAGTACAGTGTGTATAAATACATGTGAAGTGTCAGTACAGTGTGTATAAATACATGTGAAGTGTCAGTACAGTGTGTATAAATACATGTGAAGTGTCAGTACAGTGTGTATAAATACATGTGAAGTGTCAGTACAGTGTGTATAAATACATGTGAAGTGTCAGTACAGTGTGTATAAATACATGTGAAGTGTCAGTACAGTGTGTATAAATATATGTGAAGTGTTAGTACAGTGTGTATAAATACATGTGAAGTGTTCAGTACAGTGTGTATAAATACATGTGAAGTGTCAGTACAGTGTGTATAAATACATGTGAAGTGTCAGTACAGTGTGTATAAATACATGTGAAGTGTCAGTACAGTGTGTATAAATACATGTGAAGTGTCAGTACAGTGTGTATAAATACATGTGAAGTGTCAGTACAGTGTGTATAAATACATGTGAAGTGTCAGTACAGTGTGTATAAATACATGTGAAGTGTTAATACAGTGTGTATAAATACATGTGAAGTGTCAGTACAGTGTGTATAAATACATGTGAAGTGTCAGTACAGTGTGTATAAATACATGTGAAGTGTTAGTACAGTGTGTATAAATACATGTGAAGTGTCAGTACAGTGTGTATAAATACATGTGAAGTGTCAGTACAGTGTGTTGAGCTCTGCTTGTTGCCGTCTGTCAGCGTCCGATGACGAGTCCTTAAACCTGAGAAGATGAAACTCAAACAAACGAATGAACGAGTGTTGACTGAATCATTTTATTGTATTTGCAGCGTTTGGTTTGTGCAAACAGAACTCACTTCATCTTCTTTGTTCTCAGATTCGTCTTTAATGCTTTTATTTAGCAGAATTACACAAAACTCTTCCAGGTACATTCTGTGATCGTCACCAAAGTAAAAGCCCCAATCTCATCGATGCTTTAACTTAATCTGCAGAGCCCAGCGGCTCCTGGAGTCACGTCCTGCAGCTTTAAGAAGCTTCCCGTTTAAATCCCTGACACGCGTTCAGAGTTTATAGCTTCAGCGTAAACATCAGCTGTTGAACAGTTCAGGAAACACCAATAACAACGTTTATATCATTCACATCAACATTCTGATCCAGAGGTTCGAACCCTTCTCTCAGAGGCCTCATTACATTCAGATCTGCCCTCAACACAAAACCACCGTCTGGTGACGTGACCTGTGCAAGAGGTCAAAGGTCAGAAGAAGTCGGGACACGCTGCAGGTGATTAATGAAACGTTTCGTCTGCAGCTCAGGAACATTAAGACAAACTGAAGATCTAAAAGAAGTTCTTTAATTTTAAAACCCAGAAGCAGTTTCATGTTCTGCGTACGGAAACCATCTCTGCGTATAAACAGTTACAGATATACAAACACACAAATCACACACGTCAACAAGGTGCGATGACGTCATCGGCGTGATGCCGTTTGATTGGTTAAAAGCATGAGATGCATTGAGTGTTGTCCCAGAGCCCGCCGCGCTCGCCGCCCGTGGCTGCGTGTCGGATGATGTCACTCGCTCTCCGAGGTGAAGATGCGGTACATCAGCGTGATGATGGCCGCCACCAGAGCGGGAATCAGCCAGTTGGTCCACCAGCTGCAGGAGACAGAGACAGTTAACTGTAATATACAGCATCGATCCTGCGCCATCGTAGTGACTCCGCTCGCCGGGTGTACGCGTGACTCCGCTCGCCTGGTGTACGCGTGACTCCGCTCGCCGGGTGTATCGCCGGGTGTACGCGTGACTCCGCTCGCCGGGTGTACGCGTGACTCCGTGACTCCGCTCGCCGGGTGTACGCGTGACTCCGTGACTCCGCTCGCCTGGTGTACGCGTGACTCCGTGACTCCGCTCGCCTGGTGTACGCGTGACTCCGTGACTCCGCTCGCCTGGTGTACGCGTGACTCCGTGACTCCGCTCGCCTGGTGTACGCGTGACTCCGTGACTCCGCTCGCCTGGTGTACGCGTGACTCCGTGACTCCGCTCGCCTGGTGTACGCGTGACTCCGCTCGCCTGGTGTACGCGTGACTCCGCTCGCCTGGTGTACGCGTGACTCCGCTCGCCGGGTGTACGCGTGACTCCGCTCGCCGGGTGTACGCGTGACTCCGCTCGCCGGGTGTACCCGTGACTCCGCTCGCCGGGTGTACCCGTGACTCCGCTCGCCTGGTGTACGCATGACGCCGCTCGCCTGGTGTACGCATGACTCCTGGTGTACGCGTGACTCCGCTCGCCTGGTGTACGCGTGACTCCGCTCGCCGGGTGTACGCGTGACTCCGCTCGCCGGGTGTACGCGTGACTCCGCTCGCCTGGTGTACGCGTGACTCCGCTCGCCTGGTGTACGCGTGACTCCGCTCGCCTGGTGTACGCGTGACTCCGCTCGCCTGGTGACTCCGCTCGCCTGGTGTACGCGTGACTCCGCTCGCCTGGTGTACGCGTGACTCCGCTCGCCGGGTGTACGCGTGACTCCTGGTGTACGCGTGACTCCACTCGCCTGGTGTACGCGTGACTCCGCTCGCCTGGTGACTCTGCTCGCCTGGTGTACGTGTGACTCCGCTCGCCGGGTGACTCTGCTCGCCTGGTGTACGTGTGACTCCGCTCGCCTGGTGTACGTGTGACTCCGCTCGCCGGGTGTACGTGTGACTCCGCTCGCCGGGTGTACGTGTGACTCCGCTCGCCGGGTGTACGTGTGACTCCGCTCGCCGGGTGTACGTGTGACTCCGCTCGCCGGGTGTACAGGTGACTCTGCTACAACTTACGTAAATTGTTGCCGTGGAAACACAGATGAGTTTGTCGTTTGATTTAAGGCTTTAAGAGGATTGATTGAGTTAATGTTTTCTAACTGCGCCCACTTACGTTAGCTAAGTGGTGTTAGCTTAGCGGTGTTAGCGTAGTGGCGGTAACTTAGCTCACGTTACGTCCTCGTGTGAGGCTAACAGCCAGCGGCGGGTTCCTCCACAACACTTAGCGGTTAAAGGTAAAGTTACAAAGTAAATGTAGACTTCTAAACCTCCCACTTTAAGTGTGTGTGTGTGTGTGTGTACCTGTGCTCGTCCTTCAAAGGGGTCACCAGTGTTTCCTGTAAAAAAGGAAATATTTCTATAAAATTACATTTCATACAAAGAAAAGGATCCTACATTTTCCCATAAGTCGTAGTAAACTGAAGACGAGGCTGAAGGCTTCACGTTACCTCTTGTTTGGCGATCTTGTGTCTGTCGTCCTGCAGAGAGACATACACGCAGACAGACAGTTATGTTACACGACGCATTACAACGTTACACTCCGGGTGTTGCTACAGATCCCAGACCAGCTGCGTTCACACGTACCGGGTGCAGCTCTCCGATCACCATGTTGTGCGCCATCTCTCTGGCGTCGCTGGAGTGTCCCACGTCCTCGAAGCTCTCGGTGGCGTCACCGCCCGCCTGCTCCCTCAGCACCTCCTCTCCTCCGGGGTGCTGGCAAGGAAAACAAATGCACACTCTGTCACTCATTCATCTTTAATAACACAAAGTAACTCACGTACACCAGCAACTCCCAGCTCTGGGATGTTAAATTAGTGTTTTTGTCAATGGACTCTGGTGGAAGAGAACAGCTTTAAATACCCAATATTTATGTTTCAAACCTTCTTCTAACCTTTGCCACACACACACACACACACACATGTAACAATATCCCAATAAACTATAATGAAGCCTCTTCACACAGACTGTGTGTGACCGAAGCCTGGTTAATGTTTGGACAGCGCGCCCTAACCTTTGTACAGCTTCAGTCCTGCTGGAAAACTTCAAGTCACTGTGACACCATCGGTCAAAGGTCAAAGGTCAACACCGTAAACTGCAGCTGAAGAAGCTCACACATTTCATATTGAAGAAATGTTGCAGGTAAACAATGACCTTACGTTACGCACGGTTTCATCACACCTCAGATTCTTTTATTCAGTTACATATATATTCAGTTCTCTCTCATTAAATACTGACGAGCTTGAAGCAGCTGAATTATTACTTTTATAAATGAAATAAAGATATTTAAAGATATTCGCTCATTTATAAACAGCCACTAACTGTCCAGCAGAGAGCCGACAACACTTCATACTAAACCTCAGTTACTCTTTAATCACTCAAAAAGCTGTTTCTTACTTCTTTACGCAAATTAAGCTTCAAACTCTCAAAGATCTACATCAATATTATTATGATGTTTTATTAAACTGGATAATATCTGCATTAAGACCTTTTAAACAACTCAGAATAGTCAGCCGGACTTTAATCTCCAACTTCTTATTTAGAAGGAGTCCCTGAACTAAGCACAGAAACCTGAAGTTTGCCACCAGACCTCAGCCAAATAAAGCCACATTTTGCCACACGCCTTCGCAACAAACCACGCATGCATTTAAACGTATTTTCAACTCTACAGCCCATCAGAGTTTATTTAAATGTTTCTGTATTTGAGTTCTGACCTCAGTTTGCTTTACTTCCTGTGTTGGTAGATTTCCACTTGCCAATTGTCGCCAGTTTCAGTGGCGCTAAAATGTCCTGAAACTTAAACGGAGTTCCTCACCTCTTCCAGAAACTTGGTGACATCGTAGACGTTGTTGTTGATGATGATCCACGTTGATTTGAACGTGTTCTGATCCTCGATCTGTGACAGACGGAAATATTTGACTCCATCGGGGCTTCCTTCCTCCTTTTCACCCATTTGTGTCCCTGGAAAGTCCGACGCTTTGGAAGAAAAGCCTCTGAAAGTGAGCAGCGCCGTTAAAGAGCCTGGTTTGGTTATATAATCCCAGCCTGTCAGGAGCGTGACTCCGCACTCTCACGCACACACACACACACACACACACCTACATTTACCCGGTTTTTATCAACCAAAAGAAGCCCAAGTTTCATCGGCGGTAGGTTCAGGGCCATCAAGATCACCAGAATACAGCACGAGTAATCCGGCTTCTATTTTCAAAATAAAAGTCTTATTTAATTATGTCTAGAAACAGTTGGGTTCAGCTTTGTTGTCATTATACAATACAAGATTGCACAATGAAGTACAATTGTAGTTTCCCAAAGTCTACAAACAAATATTCTAATCATTTAAAATATAATAAAATACACTTTCATTGAAGAAATGCAGCACACAGTGCTTTACAATAATGGAAAATAGACAGAATGAACCTAACAACAGCTGACAACAAAACCTTTGAATCTTGAATCTCGTAAAAGTATGATAACAATAAAATTAAATAGAATAAAAAGAATGCATAGCATAAGATTGAAAATAAAAAACACTGAATAATAATGATAATAATAAAGTTAGTACCCATATTTACATCTTGCGTCTCCATTCTCTTCTTCTATGTTCTTAGCTGTGCTTTTCTTTTCTACATCAGTGGTGGAAATTTGGAATTCTTTAAAAGATGAAAACTATAGAGCAATAGATATATCATTTACTTTTTCTATTATCTGTTTTATTGTATTAAATAATATTGCTATTCACCTTCTTTTATTCTTTATTTCATTCATTGTCTTACATAATCATAATTGTGCTTTGGCAAAACATGTCAAATGCCAATAAAGAATATTTTTAGTTTAATTAAATTAAATTGAATCCTACAAACATTGAGCATCATTAAGAAGAAAGCTAAATTATATTAGGACAGGACAGATTGGCCATTTTTAATTGTGTTCCATATTGCATCATTTTTGTATGTTATTGTGTAATTTTCCTATTTTTGTCGTTGGACACACTTGGATTTTATTTTGAAATGCTTTCCGGTCAGATAGCATTTATTTCTGGCTGCTTCCATGGAGCTACAAAGATGTTTGCATGGTGACGGAGACCGCCCACACTATCCTCCGAGCGCTGCTATTGGTCAGTCTCGTCCTTATCTATGATTGGGGCTCTCTGATTGGTCCTCTCCCTGTCAGTCATCAGTGAAACTGGGCGAGGACGAGGCTAAAGTTCACTTCAGTTCAGCGACTATCAAGGAGACCCGCTTCTCATTTAACGGAGTGTTATCTCACGTAATGACGGTTTTATCGCCCACTGTTACTCTTCAGCCTTGTAGCTGCAGGTCACGTTGCACCATCAACACCTAGCTAACTTTTAAAATGGGGAGTTAACTTGGCACGATGTGTAGAGAAAGTTGTATTCACCGCCACGAGCTCTATGGCGGGAAAACCCACCGATTTCAAATCAAAGATTGTCTCTTGACGCGTCCTGTCACTTCACACTAATAAAAATAACTGAATCCATACCCTACATCTAATTTTGCTTTCACATTGACCAACAATCTTGATAAAATAACATGCATGCGCTAAAAATAAAGCTTTTATTTACATGTAGGCGAAAACATTTTGTAGATGAAGTTAAACAAGTAATTTATTTATTGTTATTTTTATTGTTACTTAACTACGTTTAAAAATATCTTGTCCATATATAGTTTAGTTTTATCTAAATAAAGTCCCATATGGGCTTAAATTGTATTCTTTTTTCGTTAACAAAACATATTATGTGTACATTTAAATGATAAAACATTAAAGGTCATGCAGACGCGACAGAAGGCGTTTGGTTCGTGTAACTGGAAGCGGAGTGAGAGCTCCTCTTGTTCCTCAGCCATCTTCAGCCGGGACCGACCAGCTTATTGTTCCCAAAGTTTATTTCTTTAAAATTGTCTCTTTATTGTCATAATTGACACAAAAACAAAATTTCCTGCAGAATATAACTAGTGTCACGGTATAGTGTGAACTCAAATATAAAGTTTGTGAGCTAAATGTCAATATAAAAGCAGAAAGAGCGGGTTTAACGCTAGCTAATAGCTAAGTACTAGCTTCTCGTTAGCTTGATTCAGCTAGCTGCTGCTGTTTGGGGTCCGCGAGATACAAAGAGGTGAGCGACACATTTAAAACTGATCTTTTAGTCTTTAAAGTGGCAACATTATCTTTTTCATTTCCCTGAGCTCAAATGGTTTGTTAAAATTGTCACAAAACTGTCATAATAAGTCCTTAATCAACATAATAAATCACACGCGCATTAAAGGGGGCTACAGCTAATGATGGTTTTCATTATTGTTTAATCTTGTTTCAGTTTTTAATTGTAATGACATAAAACAAGAAACAACACATTCTCACATATAAACAAGTTATTCAATTCTTATTTTTTGGGTTTTAAGTTACATTTGTTATTATTATTCCTATTTGTTTTAATTGTGTTTAGTTCTGTTTAATGTCTTATGTTGACACCAGCACATTGTGCATGATATAAATAAAGACCACGACATGTGCTCATCCCTTTCACAGTGTTAGGTATCTTCTGATGGAGCATTAACTTGCTCACGTGGCTGTATTGAGTTGTGTGTGTGTTCAGGATGAGTGCAGTCCAGCAGGCGATGTTCTTCCTCGGCCTCCCCGACCTGAAGAAGCTGTGCTGCGTCTCTCTGGCTCTGCAGGAGGACAACGAGGAGCCGAGGAGCAAACAGATCAAGACCTGCAGGTGTCATTAAAGTTGTTGAATACTTTACCTTTCACACAGCTTTCTGCGTGGATATCTTTCAGGAAACACATCTTGTGTCAAGTTATGAATCATTTGACAACTGTCTGCAGCGGTGTGCGAGGTATTCACATCCTGTTTACGACGCTGCTGACCTTTACTCAATCAAGAGAATGACCAAATGCAGGTTTCACCAGCACTCGTAGTTATTGTATGGCTTTTACTGTATCACTTGAACGTGTGTGTGTGTGTGTGTGTGTGTGTGTGTGTGTGTGTGTGTGTGTGTCCACAGAGAGCTGGTGCTGCTGTACTCTGATATTCTGGCCTCTCCGGCTCTGGACTCCTTCACTGATATCACAGTGGTCATGACCGTAAGAAATAAAAACACACACACACACACACACACACACACACACACACACACACACACTGTGATGAGAGACAGCAGGAACTATTAGGAACTCAAAAGGGAGGAGTACCCACACACGTACTTCTATAGTTTTGAGGACCCTCATTAACATAACTCTCTCTAACCCAAACCTCAAACGTCACAACTTCTTTATGAAACCTGAAGTTTATTCCGTCTCTGGACTGCAAACGTCTCAAAGTTTCTGTAAAGTGTTTTACAGGATTCTTGATCTACTTCTGACACTGATGCAGATGTTTGACACTTAAGGATTACACAAGACATAGATAACCAGAAATAAAGGAGAAAACATGTCATCAGATTGTAAGAAAATGAAGATGATAAAAGTTTAATAATAAGAAAGATGAAGACCTTTGCTGCAGCTCTGTTCTACTTCTATAATGAAGGCAGCTGTAAGGTATGTTGGGAATCAACCTCACTTACGCGTGTTGTCGATGGAATACGTGGTTACGCCCGTGAAAGGAGGTCAGCTCAATCGCATCTTGTGTGTAAAACGTGCGAGTGAAAAACGCGTGCGGTCTGCGGTCGAGACTCGAGGTTAGAAGGATTCTAACTTGGGGTTCCAGTTCTCATTGATTCAGGATAAACATAAGAGTCCACATTCACCACAGTGGGCCAACAATACAATCAGAAATAATGTGTCAGATGTTTGACAGACGACAACGTGGTGAATCTGCAGGACACATTTCTGTCCCCAGGGTTTTCTGTGTGTTGCATTACAATAAGGCTTAAAGAAGGGAGGACGACACAACACGCCCTCGCTGAACAAAATGTCCTCGATTTCAAGGTCTAGAGTTACAAACACACACACACGCACACACACACATCTCCATCCCGTTCACTGCTGTTTATTTCCTACATTTAAATATCTTACATGCAGCAGACGATGTATCGTGTAGATTATATTTGATCTCTATAAAGTTGTTAATTGACCTCACAGCGGCTGAAACTGTTTCCTCTCAGCTGTAACATGTCTGATGTCCCCGTCTGCATGTGACCGACAACAAGGCGCCGCTCTGACCATCGTCAGGCCCTCAGCAGACCGGTGTTAACTCTCGTGATTAACTCTCGTGTGTGTGTGTGTGTGTGTGTGGTTGTAACTCCAGGAAACACTCACTGACAGTTTTACAGATTTCAGCTCAGATACGTGGTTGCGTGCCGACACTTCCCAAGTAGAGACACGCAACCAGAATATTTGGTCTGGATTCCAAACATTCCCAGTGACACACTCACTCACTCACTCACTCACACACACACACACACACACACTCGCATATATTCTGCACATTTTTGCTTATTAAAGTTTTCTTGTGGCATTTTTCTGCATTCAATAACTTTATTTTTCTAATTTATTCCAACTGATTTAAATGTCGTCATTTTGTGTATCTGATGAACTTTCATCTCTTCCTGCAGAACACGTTTTTCCAGAAAGGCATCCTCCAGGCGTTTTCACAGAGACGCAGTCTGCAGGTGGGGTCAGACTGACAGACGGTCAGACTGACAGACGGTCAGACTGACAGACGGTCAGACTGACAGACGGTCAGACTGACAGACGGACTGACTGACTGACAGACGGTCAGACTGACAGACGGTCAGACTGACAGACGGTCAGACTTACAGACGGACTGACTTACAGACGGACTGACTGACTGACAGACGGTCAGACTTACAGACGGTCAGACTGACAGACGGTCAGACTGACAGACGGTCAGACTGACAGACGGTCAGACTTACGGACGGACTGACAGACTGACAGACGGTCAGACTGACAGACGGTCAGACTGACAGACGGTCAGACTTACAGACGGTCAGACTGACAGACGGTCAGACTTACGGACGGACTGACAGACTGACAGACGGTCAGACTGACAGACGGTCAGACTTACAGACGGACTGACGGACTGACGGACTGACTTACAGACGGACTGACTGACAGACGGTCAGACTTACAGACGGTCAGACTGACAGACGGTCAGACTTACAGACGGACTGACTGACTGACAGACGGTCAGACTTACAGACGGTCAGACTGACAGACGGTCAGACTTACAGACGGACTGACTTACAGACGGACTGACTGACTGACAGACGGTCAGACTTACAGACGGTCAGACTTACAGACGGTCAGACTGACGGACGGTCAGACTTACGGACGGACTGACAGACTGACAGACGGTCAGACTGACAGACGGTCAGACTTACAGACGGACTGACTTACAGACGGACTGACTGACTGACAGACGGTCAGACTTACAGACGGTCAGACTGACAGACGGTCAGACTGACAGACGGTCAGACTGACAGACGGTCAGACTGACAGACGGTCAGACTTACAGACGGTCAGACTGACAGACGGTCAGACTTACAGACGGACTGACTGACTGACAGACGGTCAGACTTACAGACGGTCAGACTGACAGACGGTCAGACTTACAGACGGACTGACTTACAGACGGACTGACTGACTGACAGACGGTCAGACTTACAGACGGACTGACTTACAGACGGACTGACTGACTGACAGACGGTCAGACTTACAGACGGTCAGACTTACAGACGGACTGACGGACTGACTGACAGACGGTCAGACTTACAGACGGTCAGACTGACAGACGGTCAGACTGACAGACGGTCAGACTTACGGACGGACTGACAGACTGACAGACGGTCAGACTGACAGACGGTCAGACTTACAGACGGACTGACGGACTGACTTACAGACGGACTGACTGACAGACGGTCAGACTTACAGACGGTCAGACTGACAGACGGTCAGACTTACAGACGGACTGACTGACTGACTGACTGACAGACGGTCAGACTTACAGACGGTCAGACTGACAGACGGTCAGACTTACAGACGGACTGACTTACAGACGGACTGACTGACTGACAGACGGTCAGACTTACAGACGGTCAGACTTACAGACGGTCAGACTGACGGACGGTCAGACTTACGGACGGACTGACAGACTGACAGACGGTCAGACTTACAGACGGTCAGACTGACAGACGGTCAGACTGACAGACGGTCAGACTTACGGACGGACTGACAGACTGACAGACGGTCAGACTGACAGACGGTCAGACTGACAGACGGTCAGACTTACAGACGGTCAGACTGACAGACGGTCAGACTTACAGACGGACTGACTGACAGACGGTCAGACTTACAGACGGTCAGACTGACAGACGGTCAGACTTACAGACGGACTGACTTACAGACGGACTGACTGACTGACAGACGGTCAGACTTACAGACGGTCAGACTTACAGACGGACTGACGGACTGACTGACAGACGGTCAGACTTACAGACGGTCAGACTTACAGACGGTCAGACTGACAGACGGTCAGACTGACAGACGGTCAGACTGACAGACGGTCAGACTGACAGACGGTCAGACTTACGGACGGACTGACAGACGGTCAGACTGACAGACGGTCAGACGGTCAGACTTACAGACGGACTGACGGACTGACTTACAGACGGACTGACTGACAGACGGTCAGACTTACAGACGGTCAGACTGACAGACGGTCAGACTTACAGACGGACTGACTGACTGACTGACTGACAGACGGTCAGACGGTCAGACTTACAGACGGTCAGACTGACAGACGGTCAGACTTACAGACGGACTGACTTACAGACGGACTGACTGACTGACAGACGGTCAGACTTACAGACGGTCAGACTTACAGACGGTCAGACTGACGGACGGTCAGACTTACGGACGGACTGACAGACTGACAGACGGTCAGACTTACAGACGGTCAGACTTACAGACGGTCAGACGGTCAGACTGACAGACGGTCAGACTGACAGACGGTCAGACTTACGGACGGACTGACAGACTGACAGACGGTCAGACTGACAGACGGTCAGACTGACAGACGGTCAGACTTACAGACGGACTGACTGACTGACTGACTGACAGACGGTCAGACTTACAGACGGTCAGACTGACAGACGGTCAGACTTACAGACGGACTGACTTACAGACGGACTGACTGACTGACAGACGGTCAGACTTACAGACGGTCAGACTTACAGACGGACTGACTGACAGACGGTCAGACTTACAGACGGACTGACTGACAGACGGTCAGACTTACAGACGGTCAGACTGACAGACGGTCAGACTGACAGACGGTCAGACTTACGGACGGACTGACAGACTGACAGACGGTCAGACTGACAGACGGTCAGACTTACAGACGGACTGACGGACTGACGGACTGACTTACAGACGGACTGACTGACAGACGGTCAGACTTACAGACGGTCAGACTGACAGACGGTCAGACTTACAGACGGACTGACTGACTGACAGACGGTCAGACTTACAGACGGTCAGACTGACAGACGGTCAGACTTACAGACGGACTGACTTACAGACGGACTGACTGACTGACAGACGGTCAGACTTACAGACAGTCAGACTTACAGACGGTCAGACTGACTGACAGACGGTCAGACTTACAGACGGTCAGACTTACAGACGGTCAGACTGACGGACGGACTGACAGACTGACAGACGGTCAGACTTACAGACGGTCAGACTTACAGACGGTCAGACTTACGGACGGACTGACGGACTGACAGACGGTCAAACTTACAGACGGTCAGACTTACGGACGGACTGACGGACTGACAGACTGACAGACTTACAGACAGTCAGACTTACGGACGGACTGACTGACTGACAGACGGTCAGACTTACTGACGGACTGACGGACTGACGGACTTACAGACAGTCAGACTTACGGACGGACTGACAGACTGACAGACAGTCAGACTTACGGACGGACTGACAGACTTACAGACAGTCAGACTTACGGACTGACAGACAGTCAGACAGTCAGACAGTCAGACAGTCAGACAGTCAGACAGTCAGACAGTCAGACAGTCAGACAGTCAGACAGTCGGACTGACGGACTGACGGACTGACGGACTGACAGACAGTCAGACTTACGGACGGACTGACTGACTGACTGACAGACGGTCAGACTTACAGACAGTCAGACTTACGGACGGACTGACAGACTTACAGACAGTCAGACTTACGGACGGACTGACTGACTGACTGACAGACGGTCAGACTTACGGACGGACTGACAGACTGACAGACTTACAGACGGTCAGACTTACGGACGGACTGACAGACTTACAGACAGTCAGACTTACGGACGGACTGACGGACTGACTGACTGACTGACAGACGGTCAGACTTACAGACAGTCAGACTTACGGACGGACTGACTGACTGACTGACTGACAGACGGTCAGACTTACGGACGGACTGACAGACGGTCAGACTTACGGACGGACGGACGGACTGACTGACTGACTGACAGGCGGACAGACTTACAGACAGTCAGACTTACGGACGGACTGACGGACTGACTGATGGACTGTGTGTCCTCACTAAAGCTTAGTTTAGGACACAGTACAAGACGCAGTCTGCGTACATTTTACTTTTTGTCTCAGTCTTCAGCCAAAAAGGCCATAACTAGTAAATCCTTCATTTTGAATCCAGTTTGAATGTTTAGTTTAATGTGTGTGTGTGTGTGTGTGTGTGTGTGTGTGTGTGTGTGTGTGTGTGTAGCTGGGCTCCCCTCAGTGTGTGTTTCCAGGTGTCCTCCAGTGCTGCCTGTCCTACGCTCTGATCACCAGACTGGCTCCCAGCTGGAACAAAGCAGGGCTGCACCTCATCACTGGTCTGACAGACGATTTGTTTGTGTCGTGTTCGTTAAAGCTCGTTGTCTCGTTCTTTCATTACATGATAATTCAAAGTGTTATTGTTTTACGCTTGATGCTACGAGTGTCTCGATCCAGGAACGTTTCTGAACATGCACCAACACATTGCTGTTCAGTGAGTCGCTCTGGATAAAGAGCGTCTGTAGTGAGTTCACTGAGTCGCTTTGGATAAGAGCCTCTAGTGAGTTCACTGTGAGTCGCTCTGGATAAGAGCCTCTGTAGTGAGTTCACTGTGAGTCTCTGGATAAGAGCCTCTAGTGAGTTCACTGTGAGTCGCTCTGGATAATAGCCTCTGTAGTGAGTTCACTGTGAGTTGCTCTGGATAAGAGCCTCTGTAGTAAGTTCACTGTGAGTCTCTGGATAAGAGCCTCTAGTGAGTTCACTGAGTCGCTCTGGATAATAGCCTCTGTAGTGAGTTCACTGTGAGTTGCTCTGGATAATGGCCTCTGTAGTAAGTTCACTGAGTCGCTCTGGATAATAGCCTCTGTAGTGAGTTCACTGTGAGTTGCTCTGGATAATGGCCTCTGTAGTAAGTTCACTCGGAGTCGCTCTGGATAATAGCCTCTAGTGAGTTCACTGTGAGTCGCTCTGGATAAAGAGCGTCTGTAGTGAGTTCACTGAGTCGCTATGGATAATAGCCTCTGTAGTGAGTTCACTGAGTCGCTCTGGATAAAGAGCATCTGTAGTGAGTTCACTGAGTCGCTCTGGATAAGAGCCTCTAGTGAGTTCACTGAGTCGCTCTGGGTAAGAGCCTCTGTAGTGAGTTCACTGAGTCGCTCTTGGTAAGAGCCTCTGTAGAGAGTTCACTGAGTCGCTCTGGATAAGAGCCTCTTGTGAGTTCACTGAGTCGCTCTGGGTAAGAGCCTCTGTAGTGAGTTCACTGAGTCGCTCTGGGTAAGAGCCTCTGTAGTGAGTTCACTGAGTCGCTCTTGGTAAGAGCCTCTGTAGAGAGTTCACTGAGTCGCTCTGGATAAGAGCCTCTTGTGAGTTCACTGAGTCGCTCTGGATAAGAGCCTCTTGTGAGTTCACTGAGTCGCTCTGGGTAAGAGCCTCTGCAGTGAGTTCACTGAGTCGCTCTGGATAAGAGCCTCTTGTGAGTTCACTGAGTCGCTCTGGGTAAGAGCCTCTGTAGTGAGTTCACTGAGTCGCTCTTGGTAAGAGCCTCTGTAGAGAGTTCACTGAGTCGCTCTGGGTAAGAGCCTCTGTAGTGAGTTCACTGAGTCGCTCTGGATAAAGAGCGTCTGTAGTGAGTTCACTGAGTCGCTCTGGATAATAGCCTCTGTGGTGAGTTCACTGAGTCGCTCTGGATAAGAGCCTCTAGTGAGTTCACTGAGTCGCTCTGGGTAAGAGCCTCTGCAGTGAGTTCACTGAGTCGCTCTGGATAATAGCCTCTGTAGTGAGTTCACTGAGTCGCTCTGGGTAAGAGCCTCTGTAGTGAGTTCACTGAGTCGCTCTGGGTAAGAGCCTCTAGGTGAGTTCACTGAGTCGCTCTGGATAAAGAGCGTCTGTAGTGAGTTCACTGAGTCGCTCTGGGTAAAGAGCGTCTGTAGTGAGTTCACTGAATCGCTCTGGATAAAGAGCGTCTGTAGTGAGTTCACTGAGTCGCTCTGGATAATAGCCTCTAGTGAGTTCACTGTGAGTCGCTATGGATAAGAGCCTCTGTAGTGAGTTCACTGAGTCGCTCTGGATAATAGCCTCTAGTGAGTTCACTGTGAGTCGCTATGGATAAGAGCCTCTGTAGTGAGTTCACTGAGTCGCTCTGGATAATAGCCTCTGTAGTGAGTTCACTGTGAGTCGCTCTGGATAAGAGCGTCTGCTGAATGACCTGTTTTCACTGTCTGTTCTCAGGGAAAGACTTCCTGACTGAGAGCGGGAGGCTGAACGCAGTCAGTGAGTTTTACCTTCATGTTCTGTGTGAGTGTTGTCAGGATATTCGTTTGTAGCATAAATTGTGGCTTTAATCACATTTTTATTTCTTGTTAGTTTTCAAGGATTTTAAAAGTCTGAAGAGTTGAAGAATCCAATATTTCAAGAAAATGCTTTTTCTTAAATCTCCAAGTGGGAAGTTATTCACAGAAACATGAAACCTTTGGATGCTCAGATCTATCTGCAGAATTCTCTGATGTTTGGAATAAGATTTAATATATTAAATATTCTCATGGAGTTCATATTTTAAAATGTTTCATTCTGTTTGATGTGAAATCACAATAAAATAATCAGTATGAAGCATACCAAGTGTGTGTGTGTGTGTGTGTGTGTGTGTGTGTGTGTGTGTGTGTGTGAGAGGCATGGAGCTGAGCACCAGGCAAGGGCCAACTGTGCATCAGTATTGAAGCGAACACCGTCAGACTGCCGCCAATCAAAGTGAGAGAACAACAAAATAATTTAAACTTTGATCTGTTTTCAACATCTAAAAAAATAATTATAATTTCTTTATTTTATTGAGATTTAGGGAAATATTTTGAAACATTTATGTTGATCACAATCATTGGATGAGTTACATGTAAATATGTTTTCTTTATAAAGTAAGTGCTGTAGTTCACAATATTCTACAATCACAAAGAACTTGAGAATAAAAATACAATAAAATGTAAACATGCAGAAATCCTGATAAATGTAGGAAAAATATGAAAAACACAAACGTGTGTGTGTGTGTGTGTGTGTGTTGCAGCTGGAGGACTTTGACCTCCCTCCGTTAGTGCTGAAGAGGTTCTGCAGTGATCCGGACTCCGTCCTCGACCCCACCTCCACTGGAGGAGCCATCTGGTGTCACGTCCTGCCCAGGTAGGAGAGCGCCACCTGCTGGACACCAGGACTAACAGATCCGGTCGTTAGTGAAACAATAGTGATAATAACATAATAATAATCCTTTTAAATGTTTTGGCCATTAATCGTTTGCACTGTTCTTGTTTTAATTAATTGATAAATTGATATTTCTGTTCTAACTTCATTCTTTTTTATTTAACTTTGTATTAATTCACCTATTTATTTATTTTTCTATTATATTTTCCCTTTAATTAATGAATTTATTTTTATGAATCTTGAAATAATTATTTATTTAAATGAATAAATAATGTTTATTTTTAAATCTCTAAAAATAAATGAATACATATAATAAAATAGGCAAATAAATAAATAGGGAATTCATAGAAAGGTAAATAAATTAGGAATAAAAGAAGCAAAATAAAACAGAAATATTAGCTTGTCACATTTAATCAATTAATAAATGCTCAATTTATTTTTTATATTTATTTCTTGACGCAGCAGGTTGTACCGACTGTGAGCAGCAGGGGGCGCTGCAGCTCTTAATAAACACAAACTGACATCCTGCTTCTGTATTCAGGGTTCATTCTTTCTCACCACCTCACTCACAAAATATGTCAGATTCATTTCTCACTCAATAGATACGTGTGTGTGTGTGTGTGTGTGTGTGTGTGTGTGTGTGTGTGTGTGTGTGTTTAGCATGAAGAAGGGTCAGATTATCACCATCACCCGTCAGCTGCCCAGAGACGGACCATTTAGGACCTACAGAGACCTGCAGAGCCACTGGAACCGTCTGGTACACACACACACACACACACACACATTATTGTTGTTATAGCAAACGCTTTTTTAAGAAAGCCTTGATTACCTGAGATACTTCATAGATTGTGTGTGTGTGTGTGTGTGTGTGTGTGTGTGTGTGTGTGTGTGCTCCAGTATGGTTACAGACTCCCTGAGCTTGCAGAAGAAGAGGTGGTGTATTGCAGCATCTACTTCAGTCTCGTGGGAGAGAGGCTCTTCACGTATCCTAAAAAAGTGTCATGGGATTAATTATCCTTGATATGAACCTGGTTAACGTTCGACTTACACCTGACATGCTGCTGCTATAGCTGAACATATTATATAATAATAATAATAATAATAATAACATTAACAATCTTTTAGGTATTTCTCTCAAATTCAAAAGAGTTTAGTTGAAACATAATAACTAATAGAAATATCAATAACTGGGATCAGTGTAAAACCTGCAGAATGATCCTTTACCCGTCCTCCTGAGCAGCTACCCTCTGAGCTGCGTCCGCCTGCAGCCGGTGCAGCGCTGCCCTCGGGTCGACCTGCAGGGGGCGCTGGACTCCTTCCTGTCTGACATCAGGGACAAGATGCCAAGTGTGTGCGGCTTCCCTGCACGTCTGACCAGCAAACCCTGTTACCACACAGTCAGTCTGAGCACTGCTGCCACAGTGCAGGTACACACACACACACACACACACACACACACACACACACACACACACACACACACACACACACACACACACACACACACACACACACACACACACACACACACACACACACACACACACACACACACGACTACATGCATAAATCTTCTGGCTCTCCGGACTGCGTATCGTTCAGACACTTTTATACGGGTATGGATCGGGGGTCTAACGTACGTGTTGTGTTCAGATTGATAAAGTACTTTATTAATCCCGATCTGTCTGCTGCAACCACGTTCCTGTGATACGTTCAAGGACACAGGGAAAGTAGTAACTGGCAAAACCACACTTTACTCAGTCGCGAGGCAGAACCGTCACAGTTAGAATCTGAAAGATATTAGAAGAATATCCAAAAAGTAAAATAATGAGATGAGCTGAGATTACCCTGTCTATAAAATGCCCCAAAAATAATAATATGTAAAATATCTTTAGAATTATAAATAAAATATCCAAAGAATGTGACTAATATTACTGAAAAGGGTTAGGGTTAGGTGCTGTACGTGGAGTACGTGCTGTACGTGGAGTACGTGGAGTACGTGCTGTACGTGGAGTACGTGTAGTACGTGTTGTACGTGGAGTACGTGCTGTACGTGGTGTACGTGGAGTACGTGGTGTACGTGGTGTACGTGGAGTACGTGGTGTACGTGGAGTACGTGGAGTACGCGGTGTACGTGGAGTCGCGGTGTACGCGGAGTACGCGGGTGTACGTGCAGTACGCGGTGTGTACGTGCAGTACGCGGTGTACGCGCAGTACGCGGTGTACGCGCAGTACGCGGTGTACGCGCAGTACGCGGTGTACGCGCAGTACGCGGTGTACGTGCAGTACGTGCAGTACGCGGTGTACGTGCAGTACGTGCAGTACGCGGTGTACGTGCAGTACGTGCAGTACGCGGTGTACGTGCAGTACGTGCAGTACGCGGTGTACGTGCAGTACGTGCAGTACGTGGTACGTGCAGTACGCGTGCAGTACGCGGTGTACGTGCAGTACGCGGTGTACGTGCAGTACGCGGTGTACGCGCAGTACGCGGTGTACGCGGTGTACGTGCAGTACGCGGTGTACGCGGTGTACGTGCAGTACGCGGTGTACGTGCAGTACGCGGTGTACGTGCAGTACGCGGTGTACTGTACGTGCAGTACGCGGTGTACGTGCAGTACGCGTGTACGTGCAGTACGCGGTGTACGTGCAGTACGCGTGTACGTGCAGTACGCGGTGTACGTGCAGTACGTGCAGTACGCGGTGTACGTGCAGTACGCGGTGTACGTGCAGTACGCGGTGTACGTGCAGTACGTGCAGTACGCGGTGTACGTGCAGTACGTGCAGTACGCGGTGTACGTGCAGTACGTGCAGTACGCGGTGTACGTGCAGTACGCGGTGTACGTGCAGTACGTGCAGTACGCGGTGTACGTGCAGTACGCGGTGTACGTGCAGTACGCGGTGTACGTGCAGTACGCGTGTACGCGGAGTACGTGCAGTACGCGGTGTACGCGGAGTACGTGCTGTACGCGGTGTACGTGCTGTACGCGGTGTACGTGCAGTACGCGGTGTACGCGGTGTACGTGCAGTACGCGGTGTACGTGCAGTACGCGGTGTACGCGGTGTACGTGCAGTACGCGGTGTACGTGCAGTACGCGGTGTACGTGCAGTACGTGCAGTACGCGGTGTACGTGCAGTACGCGGTGTACGTGCAGTACGTGCAGTACGTGCAGTACGCGGTGTACGTGCAGTACGTGCAGTACGCGGTGTACGTGCAGTACGCGGTGTACGTGCAGTACGTGCAGTACGCGGTGTACGTGCAGTACGTGCAGTACGCGGTGTACGTGCAGTACGCGGTGTACGTGCAGTACGCGGTGTACGTGCAGTACGCGTGTACGCGGAGTACGTGCAGTACGCGGTGTACGCGGAGTACGTGCTGTACGCGGAGTACGTGCTGTACGCGGTGTACGTGCTGTACGCGGTGTACGTGCAGTACGCGGTGTACGCGCAGTGTGCTGACGGTCCACACTGTAATAAATAACGTTTGTCTGTAACCCTTCCCTGTGTTTCCCTCTTCTACTCTTGTCTGTCGGTTTGTTCTCTTCCTTTTCAACACGAACACGCCCTTTCAGTACGCGCAGCTCATTTCATGTGAGCGTGCGGAGGCAGATGTGGGAGGGAAAGCGATTATCGGAGCATTTCCCACCTTGTAAAAGCTGCGTGGACAGTTTTATGACCATGAAGGTGCGACGCTGGAGAGAACGCATCGTGAGGATTCATGTTTTATAGGAGGAAGGTGAAGAAATGTGTTTCCTGCTGTGAGTTCCCTCTTAATGGAAATAGATCTCTGAACACGTTCTCATGAAGCGTGTAAGGAAGTAAAACTAACCACATGAATACTAAATACCACTTTAATGAACCTTCGTGAGGAAAAGGGAATGTTATTAGTTTTAATAAGGAGTTCATCCCCTGAAGAGAAGCTTCACCTGAAACCTCCCGAGAGATTCATTCAATGCTCAGAGTGAAACTAAAATATTGAAACTGTTTCCATCACAACACATGAAAGTTATTTATGTCCCGAGCTGGAAACTCTCTGAGCTTCAGCGTCTCAGAACGTGGATTAAAATCTGAAGGAGAAAATCTTTCACTTGTTTTTCACTTTAATGGTTTTAAATTATAAAAACCTTTTTACACACACACACACACACACAGTCACACACATACAGTCACACACATACACACACACAGTCACACACATACACACACACACACAGTCACACACATACACACACACAGTCACACACATACACACACACACACAGTCACACACATACACACACACAGTCACACACACAGTCACATACACACACAGTCACACACACAGTCACACACATACACAGTCACACACACACACACAGTCACACATACACACACACAGTCACACACACACACAGTCACACACATACACAGTCACACACACACACAGTCTCACACACACAGTCACACATACACACACACACAGACACACACACACAGTCACACACATACACACACACAGTCACATACATACACACATACACACACACGCACAGTCACACACACAGTCACACACACACAGTCACACACACACACACACAGTCACACACACACACACACAGTCACACACATACACACACACAGTCACACACATACATACACACACAGTCACACACACACACACACACAGTGTGAATGTGCGGCCCGTACACTCTTACTTCCTGCTTGTTTCTAGTGAAGTGCTTTGTTGAAATGAAACGATGAATCCTTCCGGCTCGAGCATCGTACGAACACGTGAGACACGACAGGAAGTCACTTCATATGTTCAAACTCCTGATGAGATCAAACTTTATTCTTCTCCGTCTCGTCCTCAGGTGTTGAGTGGTGAGCGGGTCAACCTGACCACGTCCTCCTCCATGAGGCCGGTGCTCACCCAGCTCCCTCCCCCCCGACCTGTGAAGCCCCGCTTCGGGTCCCAGCCTCCAGCCTGGGCGCCTCTCTCCCAGCAGGACGGAGCCCAGGGGCTTCTGGGTAACGGATGTGGATTTAGGGACAGAGGAGACGCAGACGGGCCGTCATCCTCCCCACGTGTTTCTTCTTCCTTTCCGTCAGCTTCTTCCTCCTCTCGTCCTCTCTTCCAGCCAGCTTCATCCCTCACCTCCTCTGTCCTCCCCCCTCTTCCTCCCCCGAGTCGAACCCTGGCGATCTCCGCTCCCAAACTGATTCCCATCTTCAGGAATAAGTGTCCATCTCGCCACGTCAACGTCGCCCTGCTGCGGCTCCAGAAGCAGATGGAGCAGCTGTGCGGAGGAGGGGAGGAAAGGCGGAGAGTGACGTTACCCGCCTTTAGTAAGAAAACCTCTTCTCATTCTTCTTCTTCTTTGTCAGCTGCGTCGCTGCCAGTTCCTCGCTTCAACCGCCGCCCCAGCAGCCCCGCTCCTCAGCCAGCGGGTCACCCCAAACTCAAGCACATCCCCAGCCTCAGCCCGGCCTCAAAGTCCAAACCCGGCCTCATCCGCCCTCCAAAGCCGGAGATCAAACCCACGTCCAGCCCCAAAACCAACGTGAAGTCCAGCTCTAAGAGCTCCAGCTGTAAAGTGCAGGAAAAGGCAGCAAAACCTCCGTCAGCGGCACCAGCTCCTCCACCTCGGACGTCTTCAGACAGCAGAGGGGTGAGTCCACTCGCTGTCTGCAGGGTTATAGAAACACTACTGGCTCCATTTTCATGATACTTAGTGGAAGGGTGAAGAGTTTCTGTGTGAATTGTTTTACAGTCTTTACAGCATGTTCATGTTCTAAGTCATAAACCTGGAGTGTAATGTTTATTCCTACCTGTCCTGTGTTTCTGTGTTTTAATTTAGGGAGTCGTGTTCGAGTCGAAGCAGAAGAAACTCAGACGTGCGACACGAGACGTCGACGTGGAGCAAATGGCCAGAAGCAACCAGGTCAGCAGACAAACGTGTTGTTCCTCCTCTTCTTCCAACACGTCGTGCTTTAGTGCTGACGCTCAGCTGAACACGACAAACCGTGAGCATCAACAGCCACTTAGTCTTAAACTTTGCTGTGGAGGATAAACCCGTCTTATTTGGTATCAATGAGATCTTTCGTCTCACGCCACCAATTATAAATCCTCATAGCACCTGCAAAGGGTCAAACGGCGCCGTACCTGCGCTACCAAGCATGTAGCGTCATGTTTACAGGGATTTGAATTCTTCGGCCTGTTGCTATGTAGAATCCCTGTCAATGCAACGCGTCCATGACTGTTGTGGAGTGTGTGCTGCTGCTTTGTGTCAGGAAAGAAGAAACTTTAGCGGGCGATGGATCTCCAGTGTCTCCACTCGTACTGTGTGTGCAGCGTCCTCATTAACATCCCTCAAGAGGACCACGTACATTACTGTGATGTGCTGAAGTGAGTTAGCGTGATGAATAGCACGCGGTCTGTCTGCCTTCGAGAGGACGCTTAACGTGATGAATGTTCTGCAGCTCGCAGGCAGCCGGCTGTTAATAACAACATTCATCAGTTTTACAGCTTCTACCTGCAAGTTTTCAATAACATGAGTTTTACTGTTATTTACACGCCGTCACCACAGGACACTTTGTTCTTTAGTGCTTCTACAAACCGTTTAAGATGTTTGTTTTCATCTGGCAGCTGAAGATCCACAACCCCTCGTACTGAAGTCTGCAGCGTTTACACGTTCTGTTCACTTCGTCTGCAAAGTATCTCCGCTCTGACTCCTGTCCCGTAAACGTCATCAAAGATTCTTAACATTTACTCCTTTTTGTCTTTTGGAATATAAATCAGTGTTCATTTTGGCTGCTGGTTCAGATTCAATCTTTCTCTTTAGATGAGACATCTTCGTCCTTCGTAGGGTTAGTCGACAACTCCTCCTCCTCCTCCTCCTCCTCCTCCTCCTCGCTTTTTATTCATTTAGTCTTTGTTCTCTGTCAAATGTCCTCTCAGTCATCTTATGTTAAACACTGCAGGCAGGAGGAGCAGGAGTGTTGATGGAGGTGCAGGAGTGTTGATGGAGGAGCAGGAGGAGGAGCAGGAGTGTTGATGGAGGAGCAGGAGTGTTGATGGAGGTGCAGGAGTGTTGATGGAGGTGCAGGAGTGTTGATGGAGGAGCAGGAGGAGGAGCAGGAGTGTTGATGGAGGAGCAGGAGTGTTGATGGAGGTGCAGGAGGAGGAGCAGGAGTGTTGATGGAGGAGCAGGAGTGCTGATGGAGGAGCAGGAGGAGGAGCAGGAGTGTTGATGGAAGAGCAGGAGTGCTGATGGAGGAGCAGGAGGAGGAGCAGGAGTGTTGATGGAGGAGCAGGAGTGCTGATGGAGGAGCAGGAGGAGGAGCAGGAGTGTTGATGGAGGAGCAGGAGTGCTGATGGAGGAGCAGGAGTGTTGATGGAGGAGCAGGAGGAGGAGCAGGAGTGTTGATGGAGGAGCAGGAGTGCTGATGGAGGAGCAGGAGTGTTGATGGAGGAGCAGGAGTGTTGATGGAGGAGCAGGAGTGTTGATGGAGGTGCAGGAGTGTTAATGGAGGAGCAGGAGTGTTGATGGAGGAGCAGGAGTGTTGATGGAGGTGCAGGAGTGTTGATGGAGGAGCAGGAGGAGCAGGAGTGTTGATGGAGGTGCAGGAGTGTTGATGGAGGTGGAGGAGCAGGAGTGTTGATGGAGGTGCAGGAGTGTTGATGGAGGAGCAGAAGTGTTGATGGAGGAGCAGGAGTGCTGATGGAGGAGCAGGAGTGTTGATGGAGGAGCAGAAGTGTTGATGGAGGAGTGTTGATGGAGGAGCAGGAGTGTTGATGGAGGAGCAGGAGGAGCAGGAGTGTTGATGGAGGAGCAGGAGGAGCAGGAGTGTTGATGGAGGAGCAGGAGTGTTGATGGAGGAGCAGGAGGAGCAGGAGTGTTGATGGAGGAGCAGGAGGAGCAGGAGTGTTGATGGAGGAGCAGGAGTGTTGATGGAGGAGCAGGAGTGTTGATGGAGGTGCAGGAGTGTTAATGGAGGAGCAGGAGTGTTGATGGAGGAGCAGGAGTGTTGATGGAGGTGATGGAGGAGCAGGAGTGTTGATGGAGGAGCAGGAGGAGCAGGAGTGTTGATGGAGGAGCAGGAGGAGGAGCAGGAGTGTTGATGGAGGTGATGGAGGAGCAGGAGTGTTGATGGAGGAGCAGGAGGAGCAGGAGTGTTGATGGAGGAGCAGGAGTGTTGATGGAGGAGCAGGAGGAGCAGGAGTGTTGATGGAGGAGCAGGAGGAGCAGGAGTGTTGATGGAGGAGCAGGAGGAGCAGGAGTGTTGATGGAGGAGCAGGAGTGTTGATGGAGGTGCAGGAGTGTTAATGGAGGAGCAGGAGTGTTGATGGAGGAGCAGGAGTGTTGATGGAGGTGATGGAGGAGCAGGAGTGTTGATGGAGGAGCAGGAGGAGCAGGAGTGTTGATGGAGGAGCAGGAGGAGGAGCAGGAGTGTTGATGGAGGTGATGGAGGAGCAGGAGTGTTGATGGAGGAGCAGGAGGAGCAGGAGTGTTGATGGAGGAGCAGGAGTGTTGATGGAGGTGCAGGAGTGTTAATGGAGGAGCAGGAGTGTTGATGGAGGTGATGGAGGAGCAGGAGTGTTGATGGAGGAGCAGGAGGAGCAGGAGTGTTGATGGAGGAGCAGGAGGAGGAGCAGGAGTGTTGATGGAGGTGATGGAGGAGCAGGAGTGTTGATGGAGGTGCCCTGCTTGACTCATATTAAACATTGTATTTGGAGCATATTGAATCATTTTTAATCGTATTATTTAAATAGTTAAATTGGTAACCACCAAGCCGTGCAGCGCTCCTGCTGTAATCTATCATCATACAGTGACCTCCGCGATCCGACCGGTGAGAATTGGCGTAACAATCGACCAGAAGGCGTCCACGCTGAATAATCCACATTTGCCAAACTTAAATCGTAAATACAGGAGAGAGAAAATGGAAAACCCGAGTGTGTTTACAATGTCTTTACTCTCAGGGTTCACGTACAGCTGTTTATTATTCTGCATCTCCCCCCCCCCCCAGTTGTCCAAGCTGAACTCTGCGACTCTGTTGTCCTGGTTGAGAGGAAGAGGAGCGCTCGTCAGCACCAAACACCGGAAGGAGGAGCTGATGCTAAAGGTCATGGGCTGTCTGGCCGAGGCCTGAGACACACACACACACACACACACACACACACACACACACAGACTTACCTTGGAGCATTAACGCTGTGCTAAGCGCCTCATTTATGGATTTGATGTGAAATCGTTATCAGTCTGAGAGCGTCTCATCTTCACTAATTGAGATGCTGAAGATTTGCCAAAATGAAATCCTCGTGTCAGATAAAGTCACCGCGGGGTCCACGCAGGAAGGGACAAATTGAAACTACAAAGTTCTACTTTGGTGTCTTCGTTTGCAGATTGTTGTCGATGGTGAGCAGTTTACAGATGAGTGTATAACACAACACGTCTCCTCTCACCGTCTGTCTGCTGTTCTATCCTCAGTCTTTTCTTTCTTTGTGTTGTTGCTCAAAAGAGCGTTTTGAAGTTGAAAACCTTCAAATCTTCATGTGTTCTGTTTCTACAACAGATGTTTGTTTATTGATAAAGTATTTATGCAGCAGCTGCTTGTTGTTCAACAATGTACAATTATATTTATAAAGTTTTGTGTATAAAAAATCATTTTTAGGAATTGCAGTGAGTTCTTGTTATGTCTCGTTCTCATCCCCCTTTCATTTTACCGTGTGTGTGTGTGTGTGTGTGTGTGTGTGTGCTCTCAAGGCGGTTTGGACAGCTGTTTGACACACACACACACACACACACACACACACACACACACACACACACACACACACAGATGTCCAGTCATCATTTCAGCGATATCATTCCTGTGTGTGTGTGTGTGTGTGTGTGTGTGTGTGCATGTGTGTGTGTGTGTCTCTACATATCCAGAGCTCAGATGATATGTGAGAGACTTCTTCAGTGTAAACATCTTAGTGCTTCACTTAATGAGACTCGTCTCCTCTACACAGACGTGTAATCTGCTCTAAATATAACTGATAATAAAACAGGGAACATTATTATTGAGGTGTGTGTGTGTGTGTGTGTGTGTGTGTGTGTGTGTGTGTGTGTGTGTGTGTGTGTGTGTGTGTGTGTGTGTGTGTGTGTGTGTGTGTGTGTGTGTGTGTGTGTGTGTGACTCTACTTCCAAATGTGACGCAAAAGGAGGATTTTCAAAATAAAGGTCTGTCTGGATGTGATTGCAAGAACACATGTTTGTCATCAGGATCATTTATAAAATGTATCTTCATTCGTCACTCGTTGGCTCTCAGATCAGTCGGAGATGTTTTCCGTTGGTTATTTATTGTGAATGTTTTATCCCCCGAAACTTTATCGGTGCCTTTTCTTGTAATCTGTCGACATTTTGTCTGAAGTCTGAACTGAAGCAGATCTGTTTATTTTAAACTCTTTCTTCCTATTGTTCCCTTCTGTGGAGCTGGAGAGAATAAAGTCTGCTCCTCCAGCTCCTCCAGCTCCTCCCGCTCTACAGGAGGAGCTGGAGAGAATAAAGTCTGCTCCTCCAGCTCCTCCAGCTCCTCCCGCTCTACAGGAGGAGCTGGAGAGAATAAAGTCCGCTCCCTCCAGCTCCTCCCGCTCTACAGGAGGAGCTGGAGAGAATAAAGTCCGCTCCTCCAGCTCCTCCCAGATCTACAGGAGGAGCTGGAGAGAATAAAGTCCGCTCCTCCAGCTCCTCCCGCTCTACAGGAGGAGCTGGAGAGAATAAAGTCCGCTCCTCCAGCTCCTCCCGCTCTACAGGAGGAGCTGGAGAGAATAAAGTCCGCTCCTCCAGCTCCTCCCGCTCTACAGGAGGAGCTGGAGAGAATAAAGTCCGCTCCTCCAGCTCCTCCCAATCTACAGGAGGAGCTGGAGAGAATAAAGTCCGCTCCTCCAGCTCCTCCCTCTCTACAGGAGGAGCTGGAGAGAATAAAGTCCGCTCCTCCAGCTCCTCCCTCTCTACAGGAGGAGCGGGAGGAGCTGGAGAGAATAAAGTCTGCTCCTCCAGCTCCTCCCGCTCTACAGGAGGAGCGGGAGGAGCTGGAGAGAATAAAGTCTGCTCCTCCAGCTCCTCCCGCTCTACAGGAGGAGCGGGAGGAGCAGACTTTATTCTCTGTGTCCACATACAAGGAAGTTAACTCACAATGCAGTTGCACATAAATACACACGGAGGTCAGACTGAAATATTTAATTATCTACAAATATAAATATGTATAAAAAGTATATATATATATTTTAATTCGTATATATTTATATCGGACAGCAGAGCAATAATATGATTTTAAAACACGAGAGCAACTCAGCATCCGGCCCACGGCGCTCTGTGTGAAGTATAAGGTTTCCCACAATGCTTTCTGATAACTTCCCCCGCCAGGAAACTCAATCCTGAGCTACGGGAGGCTCAGTGCGCTCAGGAATGTGTGTGTGTGTGTGTGTGTGTGTGTGTGTTGAGCAGATTCCCTGCGGGTGAAGTCACTGTTAGCTGTCAGGTGTTTCATCATTTTCACTCTAGATATCAACAGTGTGAAGCATCTGGCTCGATCTCATGACTCACGTCTCACCTCTGAAAGATCTTACACACACACACACACACACACACACACACACACACACACTGTATATGAATCAGCTGACAGTTTGTGTGACAGATCCCTCTCCGGTGTAAAGAGGCTCTTAAGGTGGAGAAACTAATCTAAACTCAGAGTTTGGAGAGACTTCAGTCTCACACACTTCCTCACTCCTACACACACACTCACACACACACACACACACACTTCCTCACGCCTCAGTTATAACTAGGAGTTTATTATAAATGTAGTTTAGTGTTTATTCGGCGGAAACAAAAACGTGTCCTTCAGTGATGAATCACAAGTAAAAAGAAATAAACAAACGTAAATGTATTTTATTTTATTCGGGTGGTGGTGGTGGTGTTGGTGGTGGTGTTGGTGTTGGTGGTGGTGGTGGTGGTGTTGTTGGTGGTGGTGTTGTTGGTGGTGGTGGTGGTGGTGTTGTTGGTGGTGGTGGTGGTGGTGTTGTTGGTGGTGGTGGTGGTGGTGGTGGTGTTGTTGGTGTTGTTGGTGTTGGTGGTGGTGGTGGTGTTGGTGGTGGTGTTGTTGGTGGTGGTGGTGGTGGTGGTGGTGTTGGTGGTGAGGGGGTTGTTTCACGAACTGGGGATTTATACTGCCTCCTTTTTTGTTATTGCTTAATTCCTGAATCCTCTTGTGGGGAAGTGCTGCAGATCCAGATCCAAACAAAGACTCTTTTGTTTCTGTGGGACTGAAACCAGGAGAAAGTCAGAGGATGGATTTGCACCAACTAACTGTGTGTTAGAGTGTGTGTGTTAGAGTGTGTGTGTGTGTGTGTGTTAGAGTGTGTGTGTGTGTGTGTGTGTTAGAGTGTGTGTGTTAGAGTGTGTGTGTGTTGCTTCTTACTAAGAGTTAGCGGTCAGAGAAAATGTCCTGTTACCAAAAGTTGAGTGTAAATGTGTGTGAAGGTCAGCGGTGAGACTGTTCTGCTGCTCTGCTATAAGAGAGAAGTACGTCACAGACCTTCACACCTCGAGCTTTATAAAGACCTGCACAAAGTATTCTTTCAAGAGTCTTCCAGACGCCCCAGAGACACACAAGAGACACACAAGAGACACACAAGAGACACACAAGAGACGCCCCAGAGACGCCCCAGAGACACACAAGAGACACACAAGAGACACACAAGAGACACACAAGAGACACACAAGAGGACCACAAGAGACACACAAGAGGACCACAAGAGACACACAAGAGACACACAAGAGACACACAAGAGGACCACAAGAGGACCACAAGAGACACACGAGAGACACAAGAGACACACAAGAGACACACAAGAGGACCACAAGAGGACCACAAGAGACACACGAGAGACACAAGAGACACACAAGAGACACACAAGAGGACCACAAGAGGACCACAAGAGACACACGAGAGACACACAAGAGGACCACAAGAGACACACGAGAGACACACAAGAGGACCACAAGAGACACACAAGAGACACACAAGAGGACCACAAGAGACACACAAGAGACACACAAGGACCACAAGAGACACACAAGAGACACACAAGACAAGAGACACACAAGAGACACACAAGAGGACCACAAGAGACACACAAGAGACACACTAGAGGACCACAAGAGACACACAAGAGGACCACAAGAGACACACGAGGACCACAAGAAACACACAAGAGACACACAAGAGGACCACAAGAGACACACGAGGACCACAAGAAACACACAAGAGACACACTAGAGGACCACAAGAGACACACGAGGACCACAAGAAACACACAAGAGACACACTAGAGGACCACAAGAGACACACAAGAGGACCACAAGAGACACACGAGGACCACAAGAAACACACAAGAGACACACAAGAGGACCCACAAGAGACACACAAGAGGACCACAAGAGACACACAAGAGGACCACAAGAGACACACAAGAGGACCACAAGAGACACACAAGAGACACACAAGAGACACACAAGAGGACCACAAGAGACACACAAGAGACACACAAGAGACACACAAGAGGACACAAGAGACACACAAGAGGACCACAAGAGACACACAAGAGGACCACAAGAGACACACAAGAGGACCACAAGAGACCACAAGAGACACACAAGAGGACACAAGAGACACACAAGAGGACCACAAGAGACACACAAGAGGACACAAGAGACACGCAGAGGACCACAAGAGACACACAAGAGACACACAAGAGGACCACAAGAGACACACAAGAGACCACACAAGAGGACCACAAGAGACACACAAGAGGACACACAAGAGACACACAAGAGGACCACAAGAGACACACAAGAGGACCACAAGAGACACACAAGAGACACACAAGAGACACACAAGAGGACCACAAGAGACACACAAGAGGACCACAAGAGACACACAAGAGGACCACAAGAGACACACAAGAGACACACTAGAGGACCACAAGAGACACACAAGAGACACACAAGAGACACACAAGAGGACCACAAGAGACACACAAGAGGACCACAAGAGACACACAAGAGACACACAAGAGGACCACAAGAGACACACAAGAGGACCACAAGAGACACACAAGAGACACACAAGAGGACCACAAGAGACACACAAGAGACACACAAGAGGACCACAAGAGACACACAAGAGGACCACAAGAGACACACAAGAGACACACAAGAGGACCACAAGAGACACACAAGAGACACACAAGAGGACCACAAGAGACACACAAGAGGACCACAAGAGGACCACAAGAGACACACAAGAGACACACGAGGACCACAAGAGACACACAAGAGACACACAAGAGGACCACAAGAGACACACGAGACACACAAGAGACACACAAGAGGACCACAAGAGACACACAAGAGACACACAAGAGGACCACAAGAGACACACAAGAGACACACAAGAGGACCACAAGAGACACACAAGAGACACACAAGAGACACACAAGAGGACCACAAGAGACACACAAGAGACACACAAGAGGACCACAAGAGACACACAAGAGGACCACAAGAGACACACAAGAGACACACAAGAGACACACAAGAGACACACAAGAGACACACAAGAGGACCACAAGAGACACACAAGAGGACCACAAGAGACACACAAGAGGACCACAAGAGACACACAAGAGGACCACAAGAGACACACAAGAGGACCACAAGAGACACAAGAGGACCACAAGAGACACACAAGAGACCACAAGACACAAGAGACACACAAGAGACACACAAGAGACACACAAGAGGACCACAAGAGGACCACAAGAGACACACAAGAGACACACAGAGGACACACAAGAGACACACAAGAGACACACAAGAGACCACAAGAGGACCACAAGAGACACACGAGGACCACAAGAGACACACAAGAGACACACAAGAGACGCTTAACGACCACAAGGAAGCAAAACAATGAAAGAGATACAAAACAAACCCAAAGAAGCACAAAGAGTCTGGTCTGTTTCACACGTTGGTCAGTGTGACGTGAACGTAACGAGACGTGGAAACATGTAAAGTAGCGTGTGTGCCGTCCTGACCCACAAACGGGACGGAGTTGTTCCGAGCAGGTTTTTTTCGATCTGCTGCTTTTGTCCGCTGACATTTCACTTCAGACGTTTGGGTCCTTCCTGCAGGCGATGACTTCGCTTCTTCTTTCATCCACGCTGCAGTTTGTCTTTGAGACTATCGAGCCGCCCCCCCTGGGTCTGAAGCGGATTCATCCTCTCCTCTCGTTCCTCCGCCTCCGCTGTTGATGAATAAAAGGAAAACAACTGCACAAAAGATTCAGTGACGGCCGGGAAGAAGACAGAAATGTGTGTGTTGCTTCTAAAGCGGCTCCTTTCACACTCGCTGCGTCCGTGGACTCCACCTTGTTATGAAACTGAAGCCGGTGTCTCCTAACAAACACATCTTTCATATCAGGAGTATGAATACCTCTGGTGATGCAGCTGGAAGTCTGGAAACATGTTGGGGCTCTGCTCTTGTTGTTTCTGCAATTAGTTCCTTTAGTCTTCTTAATGTCTTTGTTTGTGTTTCAAAAGCATTTTGAAACATCGGGGGAGTTACTGCACGATGAAGGACTTTGTATGGAATACATGTAGATTGTAATTTGAGTTTCTGATTAAGATTTAGGCAGCGTAACTTCAGCTGGAGGTAAAGTTATGACGTCTTTATAATTAAGTATTTTCACAGACTTATACTCCAACAGTTTGACTAATAATAATAATAATAATAATAATAATAATAATAATAATAATAATAATAATAACAATAATAATAACAATAATAATAATAATAAATAATAATAATAATAATAATAATACCTTTGCCTCTGATTGCACCAATAAAAACAGTTTTTCCACTTGAGAACTCGTCTGAATAATGTTTCTGCAGCTCTGGAGAAGTTTGATGAAATTACCCAGGAGTCTAATGAAGAATGCCATCTGCAGATGCATTATGGGAAATGTAGTACCCAATGTTTTTGGAGTCCAATAATTCACATGTAAACTACAAAAAATCAGCAGCTTCTTACTATAAAACAAAAAGTGACGTCATTCTTGGCACATCTGTCTCTCTACTTATTCTTTCTGAAACAACGTCCGGCGTGGTCCTCCAGAAGGGCAGAGACCCGTTCTAATGTCGGCACGTGTCCTCGTCCTCGGGGCTGAAGGACGTTTCACTGCTGGGACTCGACCTGTTTAAAATGGATTCCATCACATTGACTTTGTCGCCGCTCGTCTTCCAGATCATTAAAAGTCCTTTTCAGAGATGCATGTATCGAGCGATGTTTGCATGTTATCAGCTGTGTTTCCACTAATGAGCATCCAGCTCTTTATTATTCATGTGATTACTCGTATGGATTCACCCTCAGAAGTCTCGTCATTCGCTGGATGTTTTACTGTGTTTTAACACGTTGTTGAAGCTCCAGTAAAACACTGGATTTATTTCAATCTCAGCTTCTTTATTTCCAGGCAATGTTTTTCAGATGTCTGCTTTTACTTCCAGCCTTCAGCCTTCACATGCATTAACGTCTGAGCTTCTTGTGTTCCAGCTTTGATTGAGGAAGTCCATTAAAAGCGAACTAGATAAGATCCCAGACAAACACACGACTGTTCTCATTAAAGTCCTCGTCTTTTAGAAAGTCACTAATACGATTGCAGTTTAAAACCAACATCAAAGCCTGCGAGTGTTTGAAGTTTTATTATATCAAAGAGATTCTCTGTGGCTTTTGAAGGAGAGAAACTCTCTGACATTCCTCTTTTACTTCCTGTGTTTGGGGCAGAAACCTTAAACCGGGTTCTATAATCGAGCTGCACACGTGCACCTGAAACCACATTCAGAAATGTCATTAATAATTACTTTAAGTCAAGTTTAGTGCTGATTATCAAAGCTGGTGTGCTCTCTCCCTGCAGACGTGTCTGGTGTGAGATAATAACTCAGACAGGAGGTGTGTGTGTGTGTGTGTGTGTGTGTGCACACACTGTTTTACAGCGTTCGGAAGCGTAGTCATACTTCCTGTGGCTTTGCATTTCTGTTTTAACAGAATATATGTAATGTTCTGCCACTCGAGGTCTCTGTATTAACAGTAAAAGCTGGTGGTGGTGCAGCGGTGCATCATGGGAGTTCATCACCGCAGTGTTTCTCCGATGCTGCTCTGCAGAAACAGCTGCTCCTGATTGTCCTTCCTCCTCCACCGGTATGTAATCTTCTTATTTTATATATAAAATACATGGGTGTGGTTTTACATCAATATGTGAAATAAGTTGCATCTTTCTCGCTTTCAAAACAAATGCAGTTCAAGATGTCTCCGACTCGACGCGGTGCCGCTGGTGGAGACACTACCACTGGTGACCACAGGGGGCGCCAGCACCAGCTCAACATGGAAAGTATCTCGTTGCTTTGACAACAGACCCTTATATGGTCAGACCCCCAATATATCCAGTCACTGCGCAATGCAGAGCGACACTTGTGTTTACAACTTGTTCTGCCTTCATTCCTGCAGTGCATGATGGGTGATGTGCGAGAGGGCCCAGCTCAAGAGAAGGTCAACTCGCG
>NW_021167059.1:0-4987 GCF_900634415.1 Cottoperca gobio
GACGAGAGCACACAGGTTGGATGTGCAGCGCGAGTGCTGTCTGCTCCTCAGAAAGAGGTGTTCGTGATGATCCCTGAGGTCAAACAGTTGCCTGCTGGTGGTGAGACACACTTCCAAAGACACTGACTTACAGATTAATATTTACTTCATAGCTCATGACGTTTGTTTTGATCTTTTCTGAGGAAGTTGAGTCTGATAACACAGATTTTAGTGAGTTAATCTTTAGGTGGTCTCAAGTCAGTTTTACCTTTTTCATCTGTAGTTACTCTATGAATGTTTTTATCCTCTTTTCTCACAGATCTCACTTCAATCATTGTGGTGTCTGTGATAGGGCCTGTGTGTGTGTGTGTGTGTGTGTGTGTGTGTGTGTTTGTGTTGCTGCAGTCATCGTCTTCCTGCGTAGAAGAAGACATCAGAACGGGTAATTTTAAACTTTTATCTCAACCTTTGTCTTGAGCTCCTTCCTCACTGAACAGAAAACCCACCAACACCTGGCTTTTGTCTTTAGTGGGAAAGTTTACAATCGTTCCCAACAAATGACTGCAGGAGTCACAGGGACGGTGGTAGAGAGTAACTAAGTACATTTACTCAAATAAGTACAATTTAGAGGTATAGGTACTGCTGTTTTATACTTCTACTACACTTAATTTCAGAGGCTAATATTTACTACATTTATTTGATCACTATTTATTTTGAAGATTCACATTAGTGATGCAGAATGTATAATAATAATAATAATATAGAATATAAAATAAATGTTTGTTCCGCGTTTACTTTTCTGAAATCCTTCAGTGTGTCACACGGGGACGTTGAGAAGACCAAGACGCCTCAGACAACAACCAAAGACCCTCATGAGTGAGTCAGTTTGTTCATTATGTATATTTTATTTTTATTGCTTCTTTGCACAATGTTTGAATCCGTCTTCACAGATCAAGTCGGAGCTGTTGGTTAACCAGGCTACTAACTTATGATGCACTTTACTCTGCAGGAACCTTTGTGTATTCACAGTCAGCGTGTTTGTCCTCTCACTGTTGTTCAGAGCGATTTGGAAACTGACTCTTGTTTTTATCTGAAGGACCCAAACACCTTTAATGAAGAACGAGCTACGGAAACGGTTGTCTTCTGTGAAGAAAGAATAGACAAGCTTCACCACATCATCTCCGGAAGCAAGAAAATCTTTAGTTTTGAACTGATAACTCTACTGCTCTGTTTAAGAAGGGACAGAGCAGCTTTATCTTCTGAGGAGACTGAGGTCTTTTAGAGTGCAGGCTCCTTAAGACCTTCTTTGACTCTGTGGGGGCATCAGCTATTTTGTATAGAGTGGTCTGCTGGGGCAGCAGCATCTCAGCTGCTGACAGGAAGAGACTGAACAGACTGGTGAAGAAGGCCAGCTCTGTCCTCTGGACACTGTGGAGGTGGTGGGAGACAGGAGAATGACGGCCAAGCTGTCCTCTTTATGTCCCGTCCCGTCCCCCCCCCCCCCCCCTCCCCCTCCAGGACACTTTGTCCACACTATGCAGCTCCTTCAGTGACAGGCTGCTTCACCCGCGGTGTCTCACGGAGAGATACCGTAGGTCCTTTCTCCCTGCAGCGGTCAGACTGTACCATCACCACGGCCCCTGGTACACCACCACACCAAGCACACACTATTCCACCACTGTTGGGCAATTATCACTGTCATGTGCAATATACACTCTTATAACTTTTTTTATCAACGAGTCTGTACTTCTACGACTGTTACTGTATTTATACTATATTCTATTTAATTGTGTACTCGCCACTTTACTTTCTTATTTTGCTGTAACAAGGTAAATTTCCCCGTTGTGGGACTAATAATAAAGGGATTCTGATTCTGATTCTGATTCTGATTCATTCCACAGAATAACACAAACTGTTTTACCAAAACAAAACCGCTGGAAAGTCCTGAAATCCAGATACATTCATCACAACAACACCGAACATGTCTGTACCAGGTCATAGATAATTATTCCAGCAGATCAATAAGATTCATGGACACAGTAGTTTAGAAACATTGTAATATAATTTAGATGATGGTTTTACACTAATTCACTGAAGCATCAGTGTCCCATTTTATACGTCTTTTTACAATGAAATGTTTATAAATGTTCTGCTGCTGCTCTTTGTCCTTTTTGTATTTTTATATAAACTGAATTATGAAATTACAGGGTTCTGTATATAATTAATATAAATAATGAAGGTTGTTTGTTAAAGAAACATTTATAATACATTTTAAAACTCTTGAATCAAAATTCATGTGGTTTCCGTCATAAATAAGCAAATCATTATTAAAGGAACATTTAACAAAATAAAAGTTGTGTGCAGAGGAGGACACACATGGACTCTGAGGAGAGCAAGACGTACAAAACAAGCATCCAAAGACACTTTCTCATTATTAATTTATACATAACAGACTTAAAATGAATGGACTTTGGACCATAGATACTCCCTGGCTTGTACAAAGTTGCTTTTATTGTTTTGTATGACAATTGTTTTTATACCTCTTTTTTGTAAATAAAGAAAGTTTTGATGGAAAAAGTATTGAAAAGAAAAGTTAACTAAATAACTCTTTTCTAATTATTGGTAGCTCCAGAGTTTAGTAAATTGATGCCTAAATGCTTTATATGACACCTCCGACACCTTTGCACCAACTTGTTACAACTTTCACTTTGAATAGATAGAAGATGGCACAACATGCAGATATACATTGTCATGTTGGGAGTCTTTCAGAAAGGTGAGAAAGAGATGGAACAGTCATTTTATTTAAGCTTATATGTTATCTATTATTCTTAAACACAGCTGCGTGAATCCTGTTTGTTTATTTTATCATATTTTGCAAAGATACATGCATGTTTTAGCTCACACACACAAACCAATGTGAGCTGTGATCTGCAGGGTCAACATCATTGGTTGATTTCAGTGATCATTCACAATATCACTAATAAATCCTATAAATAAATGTCATTTTTGAGTATTGCTAATTGAACTATGTAAGTTTTTTTATTGCCTCTACTATTATGTCTTATAATACTGCTACTACTAATAACAATAATGGTCCATATTGTGCATATTATTTATATTTACTATAATTTATTCCCAGCTGTAACTCAATCACAGCTGCTGATTTTCAGATGAAATTGCAGCACGTGGCCACTAGAGGTCCCAGTTTATCATGTTTTATATAAAAAGGTGATCCGCGTTGCTTCTTGCTGCTTTTTTGTGATTTTATACTCAAAGCAGTATTTTTGTAACATTGAGATCGTGGAAATCATGAATGTATCACCAAGCTTAGATGTACACTGCACTTTTATACTTTGATTTATGTACTGAACACATTACCATGTAAGTGATGTACTTTTATATCTTGATTCATGTAACATACACATTACTATCTATGTATATTTTTATACTTGTATACCTTTGTGGCAGTGGAGTGTGGTTAGGGCGCCGGCTGCTAGGGAGACACAGGAGTGTCCCAGCTGGAGGCCAGACAGCTGAACGGAATTAGGTAATCAGTCACATAATAAATGCATGGTGATGGCCTGGTTCTGGTCTCTTGCAGTAGGCTGGGTTCCAGAGGAGATGGAGACGCTTCTTCAGCCACGACGCAGCGCAACCTGGAGAGCAGCGGACAGCAGAGCGACGGACAGGAGAGCGACCTGTCAGCTGTGCCTGTAATATAAAGCTTACCTGTTTGAGAATAAAGCTGTGTGTGTGACACTACACCTCCTCTCTGTCATCCTTATCCCTGACTGTGGACAAGAGTCTCCACAACCTTGATTAAAGTACCATAGCATTATTATGTATGATGTTATATTCTTATACTTTTGATCAGAACTATATGCATGTCCATGATTAAAAAGAGGACTCACACAGAGTGAGTTGAACTGTGGCACACAGGGTGCAGGGAGCTAGCTTTGTTTAGACTATAACCAGATAAGGTATGCGTAAGAAAAGATGCCCATTCCGCTATCATAGCAGGTGTTGTGTTGAACGGCAGTAACGCAAGGCATGAGGAGACCTTGAAGATGTCATGGTAAAACTTTAGCACTTTGTGTCAGGCTGAGACACAGACCAGATATTTACTGTTCAATATGTATACTTAATGTAGTGTAAGTTCAAGCATGTATACTTAATGTAGTGTAAGTTCAAGCATGTATACTTAATGTGGTGTAAGTTCAAGCATGTATACTTAATGTAGTGTAAGTTCCCAATACATGTAAACGGGTACCAAAGATGAAACTGTGCCAAGAGGCGTGATCACGCCTACCGCACCAACAACCAATAATAAGAAGAAAACATTCCTCTTATCTAGAGATATAGGCTAAATGTTAGAGCTGATTCGGGGCCTTTTTGTGAAACTGCGACACAGTTAACTACTTTGATGTTCTGTGGAACAGTGAAGCCGATCGGCCCTCGTGAGTATAATTTGATGTTTTGTTGCACTTTTGATTTTAATAAATAATAAGATAATAAATAAAATATAAAATATAAAAATACAGATAAAAACATGTAACAAGATGCATTGTTTTACAAATATTCCTTGGTGTACTACACTTCTACACTCGTAGGACTACATAAATATAATATAATATACTCTGACTTTGATAATCAAAACGAAAGTAACTTGGGAGCGGACTGTTCCACTCACGCTGTTAATACAATGTTTTTAGAACACGTTGCATTGTTGCTAAAGTCACCAGTTTATATTTGATAGTTACCTGAATGAATGAGTGAATTGTTTATAGGCGTATATGTACTTCAAAGATCGTCTTTTACATCATAATGTGTATAGTGACACGCCGTCATTAAGATAATGGTCTAGTCTACATGTGACTTCCAGTCGGTTTGAACAATTGGCGCTCATTTAACGACAATATGAGTAACGGTGCGGCTCTGCGGCTCATTTTTGTGTCGTGGTTCTTTCAAAAAGGTAAGAAAGATGAATCAAACAAACTGTAATAACGAG
>NW_021167060.1:0-20000 GCF_900634415.1 Cottoperca gobio
TTGTTCAGTGTTTAGAAGCAGCATGGCCAGAAACACACTCACCGTGTCTTCTTAAAGCTGCAATCAGCTGCCAAGTTAAGAGAAGTTTCAAACTCCCACGCTCCTTGAACACATCACGTGTGATCAAAGCTTTCCTGTAGAGCTGCACGATACAGATCCACCCAGTGTGTTCCACACAGCTGATGGAGATCACTCTCTATGTGATGTAGTAGTTTTAGAGAACATTAGTAGTTTTAGAGAACATCAGTAGTTTTATCAGTAGTTTTATCAGTAGTTTTATCAGTAGTTTTATCAGTAGTTTTATCAGTAGTTTTATCAGTAGTTTTAGAGAACATCAGTAGTTTTAGAGAACATCAGTAGTTTTATCAGTAGTTTAGAGAACATCAGTAGTTTTAGAGAACATTAGTAGTTTAGAGAACATCAGTAGTTTTAGAGAACATTAGTAGTTTTAGAGAACATCAGTAGTTTTAGAGAACATTAGTAGTTTTAGAGAACATTAGTAGTTTTAGAGAACATCAGTAGTTTTAGAGAACATTAGTAGTTTTAGAGAACATTAGTAGTTTAGAGAACTAGAGAACAGCAGTAGTTTTAGAGAACATCAGTAGTTTTAGAGAACATCAGTAGTTTTATCAGTAGTTTTAGAGAACATCAGTAGTTTTAGAGAACATTAGTAGTTTAGAGAACATCAGTAGTTTAGAGAACATCAGTAGTTTTAGAGAACATCAGTAGTTTTAGAGAACATCAGTAGTTTTATCAGTAGTTTTAGAGAACATCAGTAGTTTTAGAGAACATCAGTAGTTTTAGAGAACATCAGTAGTTTTAGAGAACATTAGTAGTTTTAGAGAACATCAGTAGTTTTAGAGAACATCAGTAGTTTTAGAGAACATCAGTAGTTTTAGAGAACATCAGTAGTTTTATCAGTAGTTTTAGAGAACATCAGTAGTTTTAGAGAACATCAGTAGTTTTATCAGTAGTTTTAGAGAACATCAGTAGTTTTATCAGTAGTTTTAGAGAACATCAGTAGTTTTAGAGAACATCAGTAGTTTTAGTAGTTTTAGAGAACATTAGTAGTTTTAGAGAACATTAGTAGTTTTAGAGAACATTAGTAGTTTTAGAGAACATCAGTAGTTTTAGAGAACATTTAGAGAACATCAGTAGTTTTAGAGAACATCAGTAGTTTTAGAGAACATCAGTAGTTTTAGTAGTTTTAGAGAACATTAGTAGTTTTAGAGAACATTAGTAGTTTTAGAGAACATCAGTAGTTTTAGAGAACATTTAGAGAACATCAGTAGTTTTAGAGAACATCAGTAGTTTTAGAGAACATTAGTAGTTTTAGAGAACATCAGTAGTTTTAGAGAACATCAGTAGTTTTAGAGAACATCAGTAGTTTTATCAGTAGTTTTAGAGAACATTAGTAGTTTTAGAGAACATTAGTAGTTTTAGAGAACATCAGTAGTTTTAGAGAACTTTAGTAGTTTTAGAGAACATCAGTAGTTTTAGAGAACATTAGTAGTTTTAGAGAACATTAGTAGTTTTAGAGAACATCAGTAGTTTTAGAGAACATTAGTAGTTTTAGAGAACATCAGTAGTTTTAGAGAACATTAGTAGTTTTAGAGAACATCAGTAGTTTTAGAGAACATCAGTAGTTTTAGAGAACATTAGTAGTTTTAGAGAACATCAGTAGTTTTAGAGAACATCAGTAGTTTTAGAGAACATTAGTAGTTTTAGAGAACATTAGTAGTTTTAGAGAACATTAGTAGTTTTAGAGAACATCAGTAGTTTTAGAGAACATCAGTAGTTTTATCAGTAGTTTTAGAGAACATTAGTAGTTTTAGAGAACATTAGTAGTTTTAGAGAACTTTAGTAGTTTTAGAGAACATCAGTAGTTTTAGAGAACATTAGTAGTTTTAGAGAACATTAGTAGTTTTAGAGAACATTAGTAGTTTTAGAGAACATCAGTAGTTTTAGAGAACATTAGTAGTTTTAGAGAACATCAGTAGTTTTAGAGAACATCAGTAGTTTTAGAGAACATTAGTAGTTTTAGAGAACATCAGTAGTTTTAGAGAACATCAGTAGTTTTAGAGAACATTAGTAGTTTTAGAGAACATCAGCAGTTTTAGAGAACATCAGTAGTTTTATCAGTAGTTTTAGAGAACATCAGTAGTTTTAGAGAACATCAGTAGTTTTATCAGTAGTTTTAGAGAACATCAGTAGTTTTAGAGAACATCAGTAGTTTTAGAGAACATCAGTAGTTTGAGAACATTTAGAGAACATCAGTAGTTTTAGAGAACATTAGTAGTTTTAGAGAACATTAGTAGTTTTAGAGAACATTAGTAGTTTTAGAGAACATTAGTAGTTTTAGAGAACATCAGTAGTTTTAGAGAACATTAGTAGTTTTAGAGAACATCAGTAGTTTTAGAGAACATCAGTAGTTTTAGAGAACATTAGTAGTTTTAGAGAACATCAGTAGTTTTAGAGAACATCAGTAGTTTTAGAGAACATTAGTAGTTTTAGAGAACATCAGTAGTTTTAGAGAACATTAGTAGTTTTAGAGAACATCAGTAGTTTTAGAGAACATCAGTAGTTTTATCAGTAGTTTTAGAGAACATCAGTAGTTTTATCAGTAGTTTTAGAGAACATCAGTAGTTTTAGAGAACATCAGTAGTTTTAGAGAACATCAGTAGTTTGAGAACATTTAGAGAACATCAGTAGTTTTAGAGAACATTAGTAGTTTTAGAGAACATTAGTAGTTTTAGAGAACATTAGTAGTTTTAGAGAACATCAGTAGTTTAGAGAACATCAGTAGTTTTAGAGAACATTAGTAGTTTTAGAGAACATCAGTAGTTTTAGAGAACATCAGTAGTTTTAGAGAACATTAGTAGTTTTAGAGAACATCAGTAGTTTTAGAGAACATCAGTAGTTTTAGAGAACATCAGTAGTTTTAGAGAACATTAGTAGTTTTAGAGAACATCAGTAGTTTTAGAGAACATCAGTAGTTTTTATCAGTAGTTTTAGAGAACATCAGTAGTTTTAGAGAACATCAGTAGTTTTATCAGTAGTTTTAGAGAACATCAGTAGTTTTAGAGAACATCAGTAGTTTTAGAGAACATCAGTAGTTTTAGAGAACATCAGTAGTTTGAGAACATTTAGAGAACATCAGTAGTTTTAGAGAACATTAGTAGTTTTAGAGAACATTAGTAGTTTTAGAGAACATTAGTAGTTTTAGAGAACATCAGTAGTTTTAGAGAACATTAGTAGTTTTAGAGAACATCAGTAGTTTTAGAGAACATCAGTAGTTTAGAGAACATCAGTAGTTTTAGAGAACATCAGTAGTTTTAGAGAACATTAGTAGTTTTAGAGAACATCAGTAGTTTTAGAGAACATTAGTAGTTTTAGAGAACATCAGTAGTTTTAGAGAACATTAGTAGTTTTAGAGAACATTAGTAGTTTTAGAGAACATCAGTAGTTTTAGAGAACATCAGTAGTTTTATCAGTAGTTTTAGAGAACATTAGTAGTTTTAGAGAACATCAGTAGTTTTAGAGAACATTAGTAGTTTTAGAGAACATTAGTAGTTTTAGAGAACATTAGTAGTTTTAGAGAACATCAGTAGTTTTAGAGAACATCAGTAGTTTTAGAGAACATTAGTAGTTTTAGAGAACATTAGTAGTTTTAGAGAACATCAGTAGTTTTAGAGAACATCAGTAGTTTTATCAGTAGTTTTAGAGAACATTAGTAGTTTTAGAGAACATCAGTAGTTTTAGAGAACATTAGTAGTTTTAGAGAACATTAGTAGTTTTAGAGAACATTAGTAGTTTTAGAGAACATCAGTAGTTTTAGAGAACATCAGTAGTTTTAGAGAACATCAGTAGTTTTAGAGAACATTAGTAGTTTTAGAGAACATCAGTAGTTTTAGAGAACATCAGTAGTTTTAGAGAACATTAGTAGTTTTAGAGAACATCAGCAGTTTTAGAGAACATCAGTAGTTTTATCAGTAGTTTTAGAGAACATCAGTAGTTTTAGAGAACATCAGTAGTTTTATCAGTAGTTTTAGAGAACATCAGTAGTTTTAGAGAACATCAGTAGTTTTAGAGAACATCAGTAGTTTGAGAACATTTAGAGAACATTAGTAGTTTTAGAGAACATTAGTAGTTTTAGAGAACATTAGTAGTTTTAGAGAACATTAGTAGTTTTAGAGAACATCAGTAGTTTTAGAGAACATTAGTAGTTTTAGAGAACATCAGTAGTTTTAGAGAACATCAGTAGTTTTAGAGAACATTAGTAGTTTTAGAGAACATCAGTAGTTTTAGAGAACATCAGTAGTTTTAGAGAACATTAGTAGTTTTAGAGAACATCAGTAGTTTTAGAGAACATTAGTAGTTTTAGAGAACATCAGTAGTTTTAGAGAACATCAGTAGTTTTATCAGTAGTTTTAGAGAACATCAGTAGTTTTATCAGTAGTTTAGAGAACATCAGTAGTTTTAGAGAACATCAGTAGTTTTAGAGAACATCAGTAGTTTGAGAACATTTAGAGAACATCAGTAGTTTTAGAGAACATTAGTAGTTTTAGAGAACATTAGTAGTTTTAGAGAACATTAGTAGTTTTAGAGAACATCAGTAGTTTTAGAGAACATCAGTAGTTTTAGAGAACATTAGTAGTTTTAGAGAACATCAGTAGTTTTAGAGAATATCAGTAGTTTTAGAGAACATTAGTAGTTTTAGAGAACATCAGTAGTTTTAGAGAACATCAGTAGTTTTAGAGAACATCAGTAGTTTTAGAGAACATTAGTAGTTTTAGAGAACATCAGTAGTTTTAGAGAACATCAGTAGTTTTATCAGTAGTTTTAGAGAACATCAGTAGTTTTAGAGAACATCAGTAGTTTTATCAGTAGTTTTAGAGAACATCAGTAGTTTTAGAGAACATCAGTAGTTTTAGAGAACATCAGTAGTTTTAGAGAACATCAGTAGTTTGAGAACATTTAGAGAACATCAGTAGTTTTAGAGAACATTAGTAGTTTTAGAGAACATCAGTAGTTTTAGAGAACATTAGTAGTTTTAGAGAACATCAGTAGTTTTAGAGAACATCAGTAGTTTTAGAGAACATCAGTAGTTTTAGAGAACATTAGTAGTTTTAGAGAACATCAGTAGTTTTAGAGAACATTAGTAGTTTTAGAGAACATCAGTAGTTTTAGAGAACATTAGTAGTTTTAGAGAACATTAGTAGTTTTAGAGAACATCAGTAGTTTTAGAGAACATCAGTAGTTTTATCAGTAGTTTTAGAGAACATTAGTAGTTTTAGAGAACATCAGTAGTTTTAGAGAACATTAGTAGTTTTAGAGAACATTAGTAGTTTTAGAGAACATCAGTAGTTTTAGAGAACATCAGTAGTTTTATCAGTAGTTTTAGAGAACATCAGTAGTTTTAGAGAACATCAGTAGTTTTATCAGTAGTTTTAGAGAACATCAGTAGTTTTAGAGAACATCAGTAGTTTTAGAGAACATCAGTAGTTTGAGAACATTTAGAGAACATTAGTAGTTTTAGAGAACATTAGTAGTTTTAGAGAACATCAGTAGTTTTAGAGAACATCAGTAGTTTTAGAGAACATCAGTAGTTTGAGAACATTTAGAGAACATCAGTAGTTTTAGAGAACATTAGTAGTTTTAGAGAACATCAGTAGTTTTAGAGAACATTAGTAGTTTTAGAGAACATCAGTAGTTTTAGAGAACATCAGTAGTTTTAGAGAACATCAGTAGTTTTAGAGAACATTAGTAGTTTTAGAGAACATCAGTAGTTTTAGAGAACATTAGTAGTTTTAGAGAACATCAGTAGTTTTAGAGAACATTAGTAGTTTTAGAGAACATTAGTAGTTTTAGAGAACATCAGTAGTTTTAGAGAACATCAGTAGTTTTATCAGTAGTTTTAGAGAACATTAGTAGTTTTAGAGAACATCAGTAGTTTTAGAGAACATTAGTAGTTTTAGAGAACATTAGTAGTTTTAGAGAACATTAGTAGTTTTAGAGAACATCAGTAGTTTTAGAGAACATCAGTAGTTTTAGAGAACATTAGTAGTTTTAGAGAACATTAGTAGTTTTAGAGAACATCAGTAGTTTTAGAGAACATCAGTAGTTTTATCAGTAGTTTTAGAGAACATTAGTAGTTTTAGAGAACATCAGTAGTTTTAGAGAACATTAGTAGTTTTAGAGAACATTAGTAGTTTTAGAGAACATTAGTAGTTTTAGAGAACATCAGTAGTTTTAGAGAACATCAGTAGTTTTAGAGAACAGTGAGTTTGCTCTGAAATGGATGTTTTGTGTCATTTACTGATTTTTAAAGTGCATGATAATTGCTAACAGCCGACTCGTGTTCTTCCTTTCTCTTCCTCTCTTCCGTCTCTCCATCTTTATCTCCCTCTTCTTTCTCTGCTGGTTGTGGTGTGTGTGCATGTCTAACACATTGTGTGTGTGTGTGTGTGTGTGTGTGTGTGTGTGTGTGTTAACATGGAAGGTCCGAATAGAAAGATACTGCTGGACATGCTGTGTAGTGTAGGGGTCCAGCGGTGCCTCCCCCCCTCCCCCGGCAGTCCTCCCCCCTTCTCCATCAAGGCCCAGCCTGCAGGCATAGGTAACACCTGCCCTCTGAGTCTCTGTACTGGGGAACTACTGCTCTACAGTGTTTTGTTTTACATGTATTAAACTGATCATCCAATGCAATTAGTATTTTCTGTTCCTTTAAAAAACTAAAACACATTAATAAAGATGGTTCCACAGATGTTTTACATTTGTATTGGTCATATTATATCCTGTGGGAAACATTTTAATCTATAATAATTAGCAAACATATCAGAGTTTTCTGTGAAAATGTGATTTTATGAAACCAAGTGTTTCCAGACTTCCACGTGGCTTGTAGAAAACACGTGACGCTTCTCCGTCTCTGTTCTTGATGCATTTGATGCTTCAATGTGTTGGTCGGATATCAAGCTGTGATCGTCTGCAGGGTTTGAGGACATCATGTATGCCGGGGCTGCGTTGGGGGCGATGAGCAGAGGCTCCTCTCAGGTGGACGGCCTCAAAGTGGAGGAAAGGAAGTGAGTCATTCTACTATTTTCTTATTTAGCTTTTAGGAATAAGACAAACAGTTAAAATAATAAATGTTGCTGCTCTGCAGGATGGACAGACTGCTGTGTCTGGATGGTGGAGGCATTAAAGGCCTGGTGCTGATCCAGATGTTGATCGCTCTGGAGAGAGAAGCCGGCCGGCCCACCAGGGAGCTCTTTGACTGGGTGGCTGGCACCAGCACCGGGGGCATCCTCGCCCTCGCTATCATCCATGGTGTGTGTGTGTGGTGTGTGGTGTGTGTGTGTGTGTGTGTGTGTGTGTGTGGTGTGTGTGTGTAAGTCTTTAAAGTGTGTTCTCTGTAGGTAAGTCCATGGAGTACCTGCGCTGCCTGTACTTCAGGATGAAGGAGCAGGTGTTCAGGGGGTCACGGCCGTATGAATCCGCTCCACTGGAGGACTTCCTGAAGAAAGAGTTTGGAGAGAACACCAAGATGACAGACGTCCGATACCCCAGGTATTCATCTCCACACACCAGATGATGGATTCATTTCACACCGAGGTTTGAATCTTCACTGGCCTCAGTCGCCAACGATTCAACAACGTGTCCAATCAGCTCCTGTTTCAGGTGCTGCACTGCACTTCCTCCGCTCATCAGTTCCTTTGTATTTACGTCCTGGTTCTGCTCGGTCCTTGTTGGATCCTTGAAGTTTTGTCTCGTCTGCACCGACCTTGCATTAAAGTTGACACCGCGCCTCTGCGCTCTCTAATCATCACTCTTCTGTCTTTGCGCTCTTGTCTGTGTTCAGGGTGATGGTGACCAGCGTTCTCGCTGACAGACATCCAGGCGAGCTGCACATCTTCAGGAACTACGATCCCCCCTCCGTCCACAGGGAGCCCCCGTATGAAACCACTGCCACGTTCAAGCCCCTCACCATCCCACAAGGTACTTCAGCTGTACCAGAGGGTTAGTGCGGGGATACTTCCACTGGGTGGCTTTACATTCTGGGATGCGTACGAGTCACTGGGAAAAGCTTCTTCTGAATGTGCACGTGTTCCTGAAGAGTCCAACTGTGCTGCGGTGTTTGAGTGGCGGCCATGTTGTTGTTGCAGGATGGGAGGATGAGGATGTGTTGGTAGTAGGATACACAGCGGAGCCAACCAGAAAGCGTAGGAAGGTGACGGATGAAGGTGTGTGTCTGTGTGAGTGGCATTTGAAAGTCGACCACCTTCTTGTCACATCTGGTCCGTCAGTTTTTGTTTCCACGTTTAAAGGAAAGGTTTTGTGAAAGAAGCTCATTTGCTTCCTTGTACAAAGTTAACGAGAAGCTGTGTTTATGCTGAGCTAAGTTATGAAGCTCTTTCGTTATTGATGATGATGAATATTCTCTACTTTAATCTTTGTGTCCCAGTCTCTCAGTCTTGTGATCGTTCTGTCACTTTAATTTAAAAGAAATCTCCATATTTGAGGCTGAAACAACATGTAAAGACGTTTCTGCATGAGATATTCACCATGAATGGATCCTCATGCTACGCTCTGCCACGTTGTCCTGCTGCTGCCTGCAGTCAGGAGCTTCATACATGTTCTCATCACTGCGCACCATAAACATGCTTTCTTTATGGGGATATTTTCTGGAGAAGTGTCTGATTAATCTTATTCAAACTCTTTATTCCAGAACAGCTTGTGTGGCGCGCTGCCCGCTGCAGCGGTGCTGCCCCCACTTACTTCCGACCAATGGGCCGCTTCCTGGACGGAGGGCTGCTGGCCAATAACCCGACGCTGGACGCCATGTCAGAAATCCATCAGTGCAACAAAGCTTTAACAGCAGAGGTAGGAAGCTTTACTTCTGCCTTGGTTATGAACGTTTGAAGCGTTTGTGTTTCATCATATAGTTTAATCGTCTGTCCGCCCTCTCAGAGTCGGGGAAAGGAAATCAAGAGGTTGGGTATCGTGGTCTCCCTCGGGACAGGTGAGCCCCTTCATCGTGTCCGAACATGGACCTCATGCTTTGTGCTTCTTTAGGACTCGGCTCAGCGTGTGAGCAGTTTGTACCAGTATCAGTCAGGCATCAGATCATTAGTTGTTTCAAACAAATACAGTTGCATTCGTTCTTTGAGGTTAAGTTTCTGGTTCCAGCGTCGGCTTCAACACGAACATACGAAACCAACTTTAATCCCATGTTCCCATGAAGCGATCGCTTTACTGCAAACAAACTAACGCACTATATATTAACTTGCTTTAAAGCGTTGTGATGCAGTGGATCAGAGCACACATCACTTTGTTCCTGCACGTATTCAGAGTGTTTGAATTAGAAACAGCTGGAGTGAGTTAAAGGAAGAGCACATCAAACATAAACACAAGGTGGTAAACACAAACTGACGTGATTACTACATTATTGTGACACATTGTGAATGAGTGTCTCTGAACGGAGCCTGTGCTGTGTCTCCAGGTAAACCTCCTCAGGTGGTCGTGAACTCTGTGGATGTTTTCAGACCCTCCAACCCTCTGGAGTTTGCCAAGAGTCTGGTGGGAGCCAAGGAGCTGGGCAAGATGCTGGTGGACTGCGTGAGTACATCCACGTGTTTTATTTATTTACATTTGACTCTTTTTAATCAATCAGTAAAATGATTATTGTGTTGAATGAAATATAATATCTCTCCCTCCCTCTCAGTGCACAGACTCAGACGGCTGTGCAGTGGACAGAGCCGGAGCCTGGTGTGAAATGATCGACACCATCTACCACAGGTCAGCTGACCATGAGCCTTTATCACACATCTTCATCTCTCACATCCTCGCACACGTCCTCCGCCCTGTGTTACATCATCAGTTTATCTTTAAGGGGACAGTGCAGCATTGTCTGAGGCCTCAGTCAGATCCATGACATGAAGATCAGAGTCACAGTTAAGGTTTCATCATCCACATCCACGGGCCATGAAGAGAATGAAGCTTTGAATATCTGTCGTCATGTTTTATGTGCTCGTCACACTAAAGAAAGAAAATACATGTTTTGCAATAAATGTAATTTCTGGTGCTGTTAGACTGTTGGTGCTGACGTGACCCTCAAACTGTTTGTTGAGCGCACTGAACATGTAGTTGAGAGGGAGAGTTGTTATAGTTCAGGATGATCGTTTAATATCAGGGTTAGCTGTGGAGATATGACCTCACAGATGTTTACTCAGTCACAAACTGCTTGTGTGGAAAATATATTCAGAACCAAATTCTGCAGGAGTTCACATGTTTCTATGTTATTAGTGGAATTGATCTAATAGTGCGTCATCATTTCTGAAGTACTTTGAAACTGTGTTGTGCAGATTGAGTCCCCAGCTGTCTCAGGAGGTGATGCTGGACGAGGTGAGTGACGCGGTCCTGGTGGACATGCTGTGGGAAACCCAGATGTACATGTACGAGAAGAGGGAGAACCTGCAGGCTCTGGCGAAGGGACTGCTGGACAAATGACAGGCTGACAGGAAGGAGAGCAGGAGCGCAGAGGAAGGAGCAGCAGAGGAAGGAGCAGGAGAGGAAGAAGGAGCAGAGGAAGGAGCAGCAGAGGAAGGAGCAGCAGAGGAAGGAGGAGCAGCAGAGGAAGAAGGAGCAGAGGAAGGAGCAGAGGAAGGAGCAGCAGAGGAAGAAGGAGCAGAGGAAGGAGCAGCAGAGGAAGGAGGAGCAGCAGAGGAAGAAGGAGCAGAGGAAGGAGCAGAGGAAGGAGCAGCAGAGGAAGGAGCAGCAGAGGAAGGTCCCGTGAGTGGAGTCAGAGACTGGAGAGATCACGCGACTCGTCTGTGCGGCGATATGGCAGTATACGCCGTCACGTGTGAATGAAGACGGACGATGAAAACGAAACGTTATGTAGCATCATGTGACCTTATCGAGCTGCAACTAAACATTGTTTCATGTTCCAGTAATCTGCAGATTATTTGATCAGTTAATGGTTCGGTGTATAAAACGTCAGAAAGCTTTTGATCAAAGTGAAAGGTTTAAAGTCTCGTCACTTTCATGTGATATAAAACAGCATTTTCTGACATTTGTGCATGAAAAAGGACTTTTAGGATTGAATGCATCATTCGACAGCTGATCACTGAGCTGCTTTATTAAGTTCCCTGTTTGTACAGAAAGCAGTGAAGCACAGTGTTCCCATCGATAATGTGTAATGTGTTTGAATCCAGACTCCTCCTCCTCCTTGTGTTTGAGGGTGTATTCACAAAGATCGCAGCTCAGATATCTCCATGAACTCAGCATCAGCCGCTCTCAAGGTCCGATAATCATATTACAGCGTAAACTCGCCCAGAACGTGTTTTGTTTTGCGTCCATGTTGTAAAGTATACATGTTGCCTGTGCTGCAGAACATTGGCAGAGAGGAACATAACAACTTCAGACTGTTAAATAATCGTTTTTATTTACAGAGCACTTTCAAGCTGTTAGAAGAAAGTGTTTCCAAGATGAGGAAATTAAAAAAAACATAAACAATATTAGAGACAATTGCAAGAGGAACATAACCTGTTAAAATAAAAGGCATGATTTGAAGCAGATTTGCATCGTTCCTCATTCCAATGATGCTCCAAACGTCTGAATATTACCTGCAGCTCAGCCTTTGAGGTGCTTTGATAATTACACAGGGACTTTGTGTCTTATTTGTGCCGGTTAAGCGGCCTCAGAATCGTGTAGAAATGTTGCATAAGGCCATATGATCACGGTGCACTGCAGCACAGCTCGGGAGATGCACCAGCTCTGCCTTTACGTGTCTCACCCTGTTCCCTTTCTTTTCTCCACGCACACGTGTTCATGCCTTGACTAAACAAATTATACAGACTTTAAACACAATGTTTAACCTCACGCTCAACCTCTGCTGTAGAAGTGTTGCACATTTAACACGCACTGTCACAACTGGACTTGACTTTACTTGAATTAAATGAACTTACTTGAAAGATAAAAACCCACTGATACGTGCACAACAGAAGCTAGAGGCTACAAATAATTTCCTATGTTTCGTTTGTATTTGGATTAATTGCTGAAGTGTATACTCGTATGGTAATAAAATATATTAATATGGACCTGATCTGTACAACACTTTGTCCATTTGTTGTAGCGGTCACGCTCGTACTTAAATTTCTGGTTAGTGATTTAATTGTAAAGCTGATTCCGACTTCATCAGTTAATTGGTGTGTCCATTAAACAACGTTCTAACAAAAGTCAACTTTATTTAAAGGTACAATCCATAATCTAACGTATCATTGTATCTTGCTGCAGCTCTGCTTGATTGACAGGTGAGGATTTATGTTGGATAACAACTAAAACTTAGTTTACAGTTTTAATACAAGAAGTAAAATGTCAGATAAAAACACAATATTTTGTTGACAGTGCAATATATGGAGATTAAACATGTAATTTAATTGGTAAAGAAATTACGCACAAGGTTTTCACTTGTCATGGCGTCAATATAAAGATGTATTGCTTTGAGTATTGATGTTATTAAAGAGAACAACTTGGATTTATTGGGTAAACACTTTATTCAAAGATGATAAAATCAACTCAAACTACTCAACATCTCTTCAATGCATGATGGACAGAAATGCCCTGAAACTTTATTAGGCTTTTATTTTTTATCATAAAGGTCATAAAGGTTTGTAATTACATCTTGTATAATAAAGGTAAAAAAAATACCTGTAGCTGTTGTGCAATGACTCTCTGGGAACCATCACCTTATCGTGGTGGAGAGGTTTGTGTGTCCCTATGAACCTGAGAGCTGTGTTGTCTGGAGCCTAGTGCTCCTGGTAGGGTCTCCCAAGGCAAATTGGTCTCAGGTGAGGGGCCAGACTAAGGATGGTTCAAAACGACCTCATGAAAGAAAGGGAAAGGAGAGACCCTGCCCGGAGGAAGCCCGGGTCCCCCATCTGGAGCCAGGCCCAGAGGGAGGGCCCGACAGCGAGTGCCTGGTGGCCGGGTTTGCCACGGAGCCCGGTCGTGCACAGCCCGAAGAAGCTACGTGGTGCCTCCCATCCATCCATCCTGTGGGCCCACCACTCTCAGGAAGAACCACTGTGGTCGGGTGCGCTGTCACACGGGTGGCAGTGATGGTCAGGGACCTCGACGGACCAGACCCGGGCAACAGAGGCTGGCTCTAGGGACGTGGAACGTCACCTCTCTGTGGGGGAAGGAGCCGGAACTAGTGCGGGAGGTGGAGCGCTACCAGTTGGATCTGGTGGGGCTTACCTCTACGCACAGTCTTGGCTCTGGAACCGTACTCCTGGATAGGGGTTGGACTACATTGGAGTTCATCCCGGTGGACGAGATACATGTGTTTTGTGGATCTGGAGAAGGCGTATGACCGGGTCCCCTGGGTGATACTGTGGGAGGTGCTGCGGGAGTACGGGGTGAGGGGGTCACTTCTGAGGGCCATCCAATCCCTGGACGCCCAAAGCGAGAGTTGTGTCCGGATACTCGGCAGTAAGTCGGACTCGTTCCCAGTGAGTGTTGGCCTCCGCCAGGGCTGCGCTTTATCACCAATCCTGTTTGTGATGTTCATGGACAGGATATCGAGGCGTAGTCGTGGAGGAGAGGGGTTGCAGTTTGGTGGCCTGAGGATCTCATCGCTGCTCTTTGCAGATGATGTGGTCCTTATGGCATCATCGGTCTTTGACCTTCAACAGTCACTGGATCGGTTCGCAGCTGAGTGTGCAGCGGTTGGGATGAGGATCAGCACCTCAAAATCTGAGGCCATAGCTCTCAGCAGGAAACCGGTGGATTGCCTACTCCGGGTAGGGAATGAGCCCTTACCCCAAGTGAAGGAGTTCAAGTACCTCGGTGTCTTGTTCCCGAGTGAGGGGACGATGGAGCGAGAGATTGGCCGGAGAATCGGAGCAGCGGGGGCGGTATTACAGTCACTTTACCGCACCGTTGTGACGAAAAGAGAGCTGAGCCAGAAGGCAAAGCTCTCAATCGTCCGGGTGATCTTCGTTCCTACCCTCACCTATGGTCATGATGGCTGGGTCATGACCGAAAGAACGACATCACGGGTACAAGCGGCCGAAATGGGTTTTCTCAGACGGGTGGCGTCTCCCTTAGAGGTAGGGTGAGAAGCTCAGCCATCAGGAGAGACTCGGAGTAGAGCCGCTGCTCCTTTACGTTGAAAGGAGCCAGTTGAGGTGGTTCGGGCATCTAGTAAGGATGCCACCTGGGCGCCCCTAGGGAGGTGTTCCAGGCACGTCCAGCTGGGAGGAGACCCCGGGGAAAACCCAGGACTCGGTGGAGAGATTATATCTCCTCTTTGATCTGGGAACGCCTCGGGATCCCCCAGAGCTGGAGGATGTGGCCCGGTTCCTTACTGTACCTGCTGCCCCCGCGACCCGACCCCGGATAAGAGGTAGACGATGGATGGATGGATGTTGTGCAATGACAATAAAGTTTAATCTAATAATACAAAAACATACCAAGTTTTGATAAGTAAAATATAGCATGGGTTTGTCATTTAATATTGTATAATAAAAAAGGAAACAAAAAGTAGGGGTTGTAGGCGGGAAGGCTGGAGAGTAAAAAAGTTTCATCCAATCTAATAAAAAGAAAAGCAAGACTCCCAGAAATGCGCCCCTAGCGGCCACTTCAGGACATTACCAATAACATTTATAGTTTTCTGCTCAACGCAATGTAGTAACTGTTGTTTAATTTAGCTGCTCTTAAAAAACGGGGAGAAGACATAAACCAACATGTCTGGATCAAGTTAACGAAGGCTTCAACGCGGATAATTTCATGTAGGTGAGTACCTGACCTCGCAGACAAGGACTACTCGTTTCGATTGAAGTTGCTAGGCTTGCCATCACTAAAATACAGATGCCGCAGAGGAGACATGATTGTCACGTATCAACTCCTGAACAACAAATACAAGGTGGACACGGATACGATACTCCCCAGACACAGCAGTGTCATGACTCGAGGACACTCTCTGAAGTTGATCAAACCCAGAGCGAACAGACCGATATCAGTCCTGTGTTGTATATGTAGTGAGACAGAGACATGTGTAATGTTCCTGAAGGTAACGTTTCCTCTCAGCTGTCATGGTGTCATCAGTCCTGTGTTGTATATGTAGTGAGACAGAGACATGTGTAATGTCCCTGAAGGTAACGTTTCCTCTCTCACCTGTCATGGTGTCATCAGTCCTGTGTTGTATATGTAGTGAGACAGAGAAATGTGTAATGTCCCTGAAGGTAACGTTTCCTCTCTCCTGTCATGGTGTCATCAGTCCTGTGTTGTATATGTAGTGAGACAGAGACATGTGTAATGTTCCTAAAGGTAACGTTTCCTCTCTCTCCTGTCATGGTGTCATCAGTCCTGTGTTGTATATGTAGTGAGACAGAGACATGTGTAATGTCCCTGAAGGTAACGTTTCCTCTCTCACCTGTCATGGTGTCATCAGTCCTGTGTTGTATATGTAGTGAGACAGAGAGATGTGTAATGTTTCTGAAGGTAACGTTTCCTCTCTCTCCTGTCATGGTGTCATCAGTCCTGTGTTGTATATGTAGTGAGACACTTTAACATAGTCACTCACTGTAACACAGTGCTTCTCTGTTGTTATCTCTCTTGCTGCTCTTCACAGTCTGTGATTTGGAGTTAATACAATGCTTCCTCCTGCCTCAGAGTGATACCATGATGTCACCTCACTGTGTGTGTGTATCACATGTGAACACACACACACACACACACACACACACACACACACACACACACAAGGCAAACACTACCTCTGCTCCTTCCCTCCATCACCCCTCTTTAGACAGCGCAGCATTGTTTCTGAGCCAGAATGACCACATCAGCAGCCCTCCAAATACACCCCACATCCTTTGCTCTCAACCCGGCGACAATAAGAGAGAAATCCTTCTTTTCTTTCCTTCTTTCTCTCTCCAGTTCCCAGCGTGGTAATAACGGCCGTGAGAGCTTCACTAATTGGCCTCTTAATCTTTTGAGAGAATGATAGGACAGAGGGAGAGGTTTACCCACAGAGGGTGTGTGTGTGTGTGTGTGTGTTTGTGTGTGTGTGTGTGTGTGTGCGTGTGTGTGTGTGTGTGTGTCACCAACACTTCCTGATGACTCATTGGAAAACACAATTAACTCCTTCACTGCTTCCCAATTACTTCCGTAGATGAAAGTCTCCCGACTGAGACGAGGAACGATGTTGGACGAGCGTTTGATCAGATGTTCCACTGGTCACATGATCAGCTGGTTTCACATGTCAGTCCCCAGCAGCTGTAAGCTGGGCCGGCCTTGTGGATCTAAATAAGAGTGTTTTCTTTGTTTGGTGGTCATCACCTCATCACACGAGGAGGAGAAGAGCTGGTAGAATGGCAGGAAGAGGAAGAGGAAGAGGAGTTAGCTTCTTTCTGCAGCTGGAACACAAACTGACTTCATAAACGTCTGGGATCATCTCAGCTGTGATCGTTCTGCTGACGACTACAAGAAGTGCTCAGATCTTTAACTTCACAATATATATATATACATGTAGAAATACTGCATGTTTAAAGTCCTGCATTCAAATGTTGACTGCAGTAAAAGTATTAAACTATCCGCATCACAATATGATGAAAGTAAAAGTGCTCAACAGACTAATTAATGTGTTCTGTGATGTTGCAGCTGGTGAAGCAGGAGCTCATTTCAGGGAAGTGATTTGTGGATTATATTTCGTATCAATATGTATAAAGTGGTAGAAAATGGAAATACTCAAGTAAAGTAAAAGCTGTAAAATCAGCGCCTTGCTCAAGGGCAAGTCAGAGGTCGTTGTTGAAGGCCACTAGTTTCCCAGCTGGCTCAGAGACTTATGATCTCCAAATCCTCCAGGATCAGATGTTGTTTCACGGATAAGTGAACGTTATGAGATATAACGTGTCAATAATAAATACATATATGCATTAATAACATAAAGACAGTAAAACTAATAAATACGTGTACAAAACTGTAAAAATGGATTTAAGATCTTTATTTATTCCCTGTTTAATGATCAACTTTTATTTATACGTTATTTCCATTTTATACTGATTTCTTTATTTCGTTAGGTGTTTATCTCCAGAGAAAGTAACATTTAATGTGAGTACATGTAGAAGTGATCTGTGTTTGACCCCAGAACACTTCTGTACACATTTCAGGTTCTACTCCGTGTCAACTGTTCATTTATCTCTTCTTCTTCCTGTAAGATGAAGAGTCTTGTTGATGACTCATCTTACAGCTCGTTCCAGAAGGTATTTATTACATCCAGGTAAACATCAGAATCACATCCAGAGTTTGTGTTTATATCACAGGTAAACGCCAACATGTCCCAGATGCTGATCCAGGACACGTCTCCAGTCGGCTGATGACGGAACGTTCATGTGGTCACCACAGGTTGTCTGTGTCCAGCAGCTCACTCTGGTGTCACAATGAACTCCTTCCTGACTTTAATAATTAATGTTGGATGAGTTGAAGAGAGAAGATGGAGGACGATGCATGTAGCGGGTGTTTCCCTGCTCGTTAAAGTCTTTATCCCCAGCTGGATTAACTTGGCTGCTCGTAAACACTTGTTCTCTCGCTGCTCATATCTCCAAACACCCTCCTCGTCTCTTACACGTTCATCTTTAATCTCCTCGCCCACAGGAGTGTCTGAGAGGGAACCTCCACGTGCTGCGGCCGTGTGCGTCACAACTGGAACAGTTCTAAAGAAAGTAATACAACACGTTATAAATAAACTCTGTAAAGTAATGGAAAGTTCTCTGGGAGAAGAAGGAGACGCATTAACACAGTTCATTCAGCCCTGTTGGATAATAACCTTTTATCACCAGCAGCTTAAACACATATTATATATATATACTATATTTAGTTCTTAAAGGTTTGGACTGAATTAAGGTTTTAAACACTTAAAATTTCACTTCTAAATAATGTTTCAGATCTCTTCCTGCTTCAACCCAGGACAGACAGACAGACAGACAGACAGGCAGACAGACAGACAGACAGACAGGCAGACAGACAGACAGGCAGACAGGCAGACAGGCAGGCAAACAGAGAGACAGGCAGACAGACAGACAGACAGGCAAACAGAGAGACAGGCAGACAGACAGACATACAGGCAGACAGGCAGACAGACAGGCAGACAGACAGACAGACAGACAGGCAGACAGACAGGCAGACAGACAGGCAGGCAAACAGAGAGACAGACAGGTACACAGACGGAGACACAGTCAGGCAGAGACACATAGACAAACAGACAGACAGACAGACAGACAGAGACACAGACAGACGGAGACACAGACAGACAGAGACACAGACAGACGGAGACACAGACAGATGGAGACACAGATAGACAGAGACACAGACAGATGGAGACACAGACAGACGGAGACAGACAGACGGAGACACAGACAGACAGACAGAGACACAGACAGACGGAGACACTGTCAGACGGAGACAGACAGACAGAGACACAGACAGACAGACAGAGACACAGACAGACGGAGACACTGTCAGACGGAGACAGACAGACAGAGACACAGACAGACAGACAGAGACACAGACAGACGGAGACACTGTCAGACGGAGACAGACAGACGGAGACACAGACAGACAGAGACACAGACAGATGGAGACACAGACAGACGGAGACACGGACAGACGGAGACACAGACAGACAGAGACACAGACGGAGACACGGACAGACTGAGAGACACAGTAAGGCAGAAACACAGACAGATGGAGACACGGACAGACAGAGACACAGACAGACAGAGACACAGACAGACGGAGACACAGTCAGACGGAGACACAGACAGAGACACAGACAGACAGACGGAGACACAGACAGAGACACAGACAGACGGAGACACAGACAGACATAGACACAGACAGACGGAGACACAGACAGAGACACAGACAGACAGAGACACAGACAGATGGAGACACAGACAGACGGAGACACAGACAGACATAGACACAGACAGACAGAGACACAGACAGAGACACAGACAGACAGAGACACAGACAGATGGAGACACAGACAGACGGAGACAGGGTAAGGCAGAGACACAGACAGATGGAGACACAGACAGACGGAGACACAGACAGACAGAGACACAGACAGACGGAGACACAGACAGACGGAGACACAGTAAGGCAGAGACACAGACAGTCGGAGACACAGACAGACAGAGACACAGACAGACAGACAGAGACACAGACAGACAGACGGAGACACAGACAGACAGAGACACAGACAGACGGAGACACAGACAGACAGAGACACAGAGAGTCGGAGACACAGACAGACAGAGACACAGACAGACGGAGACACAGACAGACAGAGACACAGACAGACGGAGACACAGACAGACAGAGACACAGACAGACAGACGGAGACACAGACAGACAGAGACACAGACAGACAGACAGAGACACAGACAGACAGACAGAGACACAGACAGACAGACGGAGACACAGACAGACGGAGACACAGACAGAGACAGAGACACAGACAGACAGAGACAGAGACAGACAGAGACACAGACAGACAGACAGACGGAGACACAGACAGACAGAGACACAGGCAGACAGAGACACAGACAAACAGAGACACAGACAGACAGAGCACAGACAGACAGAAACACAGACAGATGGAGACACAGACAGACGGAGACATGGACAGACGGAGACACAGACAGACAGAGACACAGACGGAGACACGGACAGACTGAGAGACACAGTAAGGCAGAAACACAGACAGATGGAGACACGGACAGACAGAGACACAGACAGACAGAGACACAGACAGATGGAGACACAGTCAGACGGAGACACAGACAGAGACACAGACAGACAGATGGAGACACAGACAGAGACACAGATAGACGGAAACACAGACAGACATAGACACAGACAGACAGAGACACAGACAGAGACACAGACAGACAGAGACACAGACAGACGGAGACACAGACAGACGGAGACAC
>NW_021167060.1:22500-52500 GCF_900634415.1 Cottoperca gobio
GACCACAGACTGCTGTGAGGCTCAGAGGACTCTTCCGTTTGACTTTGCTCACATCCAGAACTGCTTGTTTCTGGAACATGTCAACGATCGTAAAGTGATGCTCCGCCGCTGCAGGACGCACACGGTTAACGGATTGATGGATGATCTAAATGATGGATATTGTTGGATGTGTGATTTCTTCTGGACATCACCTTGACCTCCATTAGGTTTGATAGTTTGATGCGCGTCCCCCTGCAACTCGGACTGAAGCTTTCTCACCTGCTGTGAACCCGCTCGGCTCTTTAGCATTTCATTCGGGAGTTTAAACATCATTTCAAGTTTTTCGTCGCCCTTTCATTGAGGTGGTGGTGGTGGCCAGTTCTCCCGAGGGATGTTTGCGGGCTCCCGGGATCAGGGAGCGACAGCCCGGCTCCTGCAGTGGACCTTCGCCTCGTCCTGGTGCCTCTGCAGCGGATCCGAGAGGAGATGAGAGCTGCGGTGTTGCACCTCCTCGCCGGCTGCCTCTGCCTATTACGCACCGCTGCTGAGGTTAATATTTAATCGTCCAACAGATTAAGTTCACAATGCGCACAAATGTTTGCTTACTTTTTAAATGACATGCAGCTAGTTGTCTCTGAGTCACTAAGTTTGCATATTAGTGACGCATGCACGATTCTTCTTTGCGCACCAACATGCGCAGCTTTGTGTCTCCATCCGCAATAAACCGAGTGACTTTCTCCCCACAGGAGTCTCCTCTCCCCCGGGAGCTGCTGGAGCGACTCTCCCGCAGCGAGATCCGCAGCATCAGTGACCTCCAGCGGCTGCTCGAGATACACTCCGTAGGTAAAGCTTCATTCTCATACAACTCCAGCTTTAGGGAATATGAGCATAATACTGCACAAACACCAGGTTACCAAGTCATGTGTTACAGGATACACATTTAATAAGTGTGTGTATGTGTGTGTGTGTGTCTCTCTCTCTCTCTCTCTCTCTCTCTCTCTCTCTCTCTCTCTCTCTCTCTCTCTCTCTCTCTCTCTATCTCTCTCTCTCTCTCTATATATATATATATATATGCTCACCTGCTCAGGATCAAATGTATGAACTTCTGGATTCATGACCTGCGGTATAAATGTTGTTTTAGCTTTTAATTTCAAACGTCTGTAGCTGCATCTTCATACAATCCGGACAGAGTTAGTGCAGACAAACATCAGCCAGCACATGTGCAGCCCCCCCCCCCCCCCCCTATCTGGGAGGCATTAGCTGCATCTGGTCCAGTGCACAGTGGGAGGATGCTGTCCTCCTCATTACTGACATGCCTGGCCGGATGTTGCCCGGAGACCTGTGGCCGTCTTCACTCCTCCATGAACTCTGGGGCCGACTTAACCTTTTGCTCATCAGCTGCTGCCAGCGCTCAGCTCGGATCACTCAGGTGTGGATTTGTAAAGTGGTTTGTTTAAAGGGGCATTACACCAACTGTACACTTCCAAATCAGCTCCCTGTTTTTACTTTAGTTCATTCTTTACTTGACTCGGACAGTACATATTAATGTTTTCTGAAAATATGCCAGAAAGACTTATTTTCGTTCCTGAGCAGTTAAAAGCAGCCGTCAACGGAAAGTGTGAAAACAAGTACATCTCAACCGAGAGGTCCGAGTGAAGCTGTCAGCAGCGCAGCAGCCTTTAGTCTTTCAAATGTCTTTAAAAGTCTTTAAATGTCTTTAAAAGTCTTTAAATGTCTTTAAATGTCTTTAAAAGTCTTTAAACGTCTTTAAATGTCTTTAAATGTCTTTAAATGTCTTTAAAAGTCACAAGAAAAACTTCCTAAAAGAAACCCCAAAATTAAAGGGGAAAAAATGTTCTAAACCTCAGGGAGAGACTGAGGAGGGATCCCTCTCCAGGATAAACAACATAGTACAAATACAACATTTGACAGAAATGATGTTGTGTTGAAAAAGAGAAAGTTTGGATGAATCCAGGAAAATGTCAAAAAGGCTTCCCGGTGTCCAGCAGGACCAGGGCAGCAGGCGCAGCCACGATTCATGATCCTGACGTAAACTTTATCAGTGGCAACCTGCCACATGAGAGACAGACACTCTGGGGATGATGCCCTGGATGATGAGTTAGTAACATACATTTACATAAATGCATACAGATAGAGAGGGAGAAGAAGAGAGGGAGGGGAGGAGAGAGGAAGAGAAGGAAGAGAGCAGGGAGGTGTCCCCCGGCAGTCTAAGACTATAGCAGCATAACTAGGGGCTGATCCAGGGCAAACCTGAGCCAGCCCTAACTATAAGCTTTATCAAAAAGGAAAGTCTTTAGCCTGCTCTTAAATGTGGAGAGTGTGTCTGCCTCCCGAACACAAACTGGAAGCTGGTTCCACTGGAGAGGAGCTTGATAGCTGAAGGCTCTGGCTCCCATTGTACTCTTAGAGACTCTAGGAACCACAAGTAACCCTGCAGTCTGGGAGCGCAATGCTCTAGTTGGTTTATAAGGTACTATGAGATCTTTACGATATGCTGGAGCCTGACCATTAATTTCTTTGTAAGTCAGGAGAAGGATTTTGAATTCTATTCTGTATTTTACCGGGAGCCAGTGCAGAGCAGCTAATACAGGAGTAATATGATCCCGTTTCCTTGTTCTTGTCAATACACGTGCCGCTGCATTTTGGATCAACTGAAGAGTCTTAAGAGACTTTTTGGGACAACCTGATAACAATGAGTTGCAGTAATCCAGCCTTGAAGTAACAAATGCATGGACTAGTTTTTCTGCATCATTTTGAGACAGGATGTGTCTTATGTTTGCAATGTTACGTAGATGAAAGAAGGCAGTCCTTGAGATTTGTTTTATGTGGGAGTTAAACGACAGATCTTGATCAAAGATGACGCCAAGATTCCTTACAGTGGTGCTGGAGGCCAAGTTAATGCCATCCAGAGCTTCTATGTCATTAGAAAATGCGTTTCAGAGGCGTTTAGGGCCAAGTATAATAACTTCAGTTTTGTCTGTTTAACATCAAGAAGTTGCTAGACATCCAAGTTGTTATGTCCTTAAGGCTTGAAGTTTAGCCAATTGATTGGTTTCATCTGGTTTAATTGATAGATATAATTGGGTATCATCCGCATAACAATGAAAGTTTATAGAGTGGTTCCTTATAATATTGCCCAAAGGAAGCATATATAAGGTGAATAGAATCGGTCCAAGTACAGAACCCTGCGGAACTCCAAGACTGACTTTGGCTGTCATGGAGGATTTATCGTTAACAAGTACAAATTGAGATCGCTCAGATAAATAGGACTTGAACCAGCTTAGTGCGGTTCCTTTTATGCCAACACAATGTTCCAGTCTCTGTAGTAGAATGTCATGATCAACAGTGTGGAAAGCAGCACTGAGGTCTAACAAGACAAGAACAGAGACAAGTCCTTTGTCTGATGCCATCAGAAGGTCATTGGTAACTTTCACCAGTGCCGTCTCTGTGCTATGATGAACTCTAAATCCAGATTGAAAAACCTCAAATAAACTATTATTATGTAAAAAGTCACATAACTGTTTTGCGACTGCTTTCTCGAGGATCTTAGCGAGAAAGGGAAGGTTAGATATCGGCCTATAGTTGGCTAAAACCTCTGGATCAAGACCAGGCTTTTTAAGAAGTGGTTTTATTAAAGCTACTTTAAAGGATTGTGGTACGTAGCCAGATAATAGAGACAGGTTGATCATATTTAATAACGAGGTGTTAATTAAGGGTAAAACTTCTTTAAACAGTTTAGTTGGAATCGGGTCTAAAAGACAGGTTGATGCTTAGACGATGAGATTGTTGAAGTTAGTTGGTTAAGGTTGATTGGAGTAAAACAGTCGAGATATATTTCAGGAGTTACAGATGTTTTTAAGGTTCCGGAGGTTGAAGTTAAGTCGTTACTGATTGAGGTCAGGAGGAGATTAATTTAGTCTCTAATAATTATAATTTTATGGTTAAAGAAGCTCATGAAGTCGTCACTACTGAGAGATATAGGAACAGAAGGCTCTGTAGAGCTGTGGCTCTCTGTCAGCCTCAGTGCTGAACAGAAGCCTGGGGTTGTTCTTATGTTCTTCTGTTAAGGAAGAGTAATAAGCTGCTCTGCATTACGGAGAGCCTTCTTATACGTTTTAAGATGATCTAACCAGACTAAACGAGATTCTTCCAACTTAGTGGAACGCCATTTACTTTCAAGATTTCTCGACTTTTGTTTTAGTTTGCGGATTTGTAAATTAAGCCGGAGCTTTCTTTTTCTGTTTTATGATCTTCTTCTTTAGAGGAGCGACAGAGTCGAGTTATTCGCAGTGAGGCTGCAGCGCTAACGACAAGATGATTAATTTGGGAGGGACTAAAGTTAGCATTGGAGTCCTCTGTTATATTGATATTGAGTCCTGGTATTGAATCAAGTGCTGATGGAATCACTTCCTTAAATTTAGTCACAGCACTTTCAGATAAACATCGAGCGTAGGATGTTCTGCCTGCTGGCTTGTAGTCCAGTAACAGGACTTCAGAAGTTATTAAAATGGTCTGATAAAAGAGGATTATGTGGACACGCTGATAAACTTTCAATTTCAACACCATATCCCAGAACAAGGTCCAGAGTGTGGTTTAAACATGTACATTCTGACTGAACCCAAGTGAATCTAATATTGAGATAAATGCATTATTAAGGCTCACTATCAACATCCACATGAATATTAAAGTCACCTACAATAATTACTTTATCTGTTTTAAGGACTAAATTTGATAAAAGTTCTGAGAATTCAGATAGAACTTCAGAATACGGACCAGGAGGGCGGTACACAGTAACTAATAAAACTGGCTTTATTGTTTTCCATGTTGGGTTTGAGAGCGTAAGAACAAGGCTTTCAAAAGAGTTATAGTTTAGTTCAGGTTTAGGATTGATCAAGAGGTTTGAGTCAAATATGGCCGCAGCTCCACCTCCTCGGCCAGTACCTCGAGGAATGTGAGTATTAATATGACCAGGTGGAGTGGAGACAAAATAAATCAATCTTATTATCTGATATTAAATCATTTACCAATCCAGCTTTCGTTGATAAAGATCTGATGTTTAAGAGCCCACATTTAATTTTTGATTTAGTTGCACTTTTGCAGCGGTGGTGTTTATTTTAATTAGGTTTTCATGTATAATCTTGTGTATGTGTATATATGTATCCTCTTCTGTTAACCATAGACTTGATTAGTTTCAGTGGTCGTGGGGCAGACACAGTCACTATGGGGATTTGAGTGGGTGACTGCCCGGAAAGAAGCACAGAGAAGTGTGTAAGACTGCAACTCTTTGTCCTGGTCTCAACTCTGGGTTGTCATGGATTAGGTCCACTAATAGACTTTGTAATATTATTGGATATGAGATCTGCTCCAGCCAAAGTAGGATGGATGCCGTCACTCCTAATCAGACCAGGTCTTCCCCAGAAAGTCCGCCAATTGTCTACGAAGCCCACATCATTATCTGGACACCACCGTGAGAGCCAGCGACGGAATGATGACATGCGGCTAAACATGTCATCATTCAAAAGATTTGGCAGAGGACCAGAGAAAACTACGGAGTCCGACATTGTTTTGGCAAATGTACACACCGACTCCACATTAACTGTAGTACACTCCGATTGACGCAATCGCGTGTCATTACCGCCGACGTGAATAACAATCTTACTGTATTTACGTTTAGCCTCAGCCAGCAGTTTCAAATGTGCTTCTATGTCGCCCGCTCTGGCCCCCGGAATGCACGTGACTGTCGTCGCTGGTGTCTCAAAATGAACGTATCTCAAAATTGAGCTATCGATAACCAGAGTTGGCTTCTCAGCTGGTGTGTCACTGAGTGGGGAGAATCTGCAAGCGGTTGGTGGTGAACCGTGGGCTTCTGATGACACTTCTTTCGGACAGTCACCCAGTCTCCCGGCTGCTCGGGCCCCGCCGGGGGACAGCTAACAGGAGATACCACTGATCGGCCCGCACCGGCTATAGGGGGCTTGCTAACAGCTACAGTTGCTAACCACTGACTAACCATGGTGCGGAGCCGCTCATCTATCCCTCTAAAACTCGCCTCCAACCCTGCGTATAAACTACATTTAATACACGTACCATTATCACTAAAGGAGGCAGAGCAATAGCTAAACATGAAACACACCGAGCAGGAGAGAGCAGAAGAGGAAGATGCCATCGCTAGCTGCCGAGCTGCAGCAGCTAACGTTAGCAGAGCCGAACGGAGCGTAAAGAATTGAGGATTTAGCGAGAGTCGCTAAGAGAAGGAGGATAAGGAGAGAGTTGTAAGTGCTTAGGAAGTACAAGTATAGGTTTAGATAGATGACAGGTAATTAGCCGATGTGATCAAGAATATAACAACATTAACTGGGTCAAGCTGGAGCTGCCAAAGTATGCTACCAGCAACACAGAAACATTAACAACCGGAAATGACGCGCTTACCGTAATGTCTTTAAACGTTTTTAAACGTCTTTAAATGTCTTTAAATGTCTCTAAATGTCTTTAAACGTATTTAAACGTCCTTATACATCTTTAAATGTCTTTAAACGTCTTTAAACATCTTTAAAAGTCTTTAAATGTCTTTAAACGTCTCTAAATGTCTTTAAACGTATTTAAACGTCCTTATACATCTTTAAATGTCTTTAAACGTCTTTAAACATCTTTAAAAGTCTTTAAATGTCTTTAAACGTATTTAAACGTCCTTATACGTCGTTAAATGTCTTTAAACGTCTTTAAACGTCTTTAAATGTCTTTAAATGTCTCTAAATGTCTTTAAACGTCTTTAAACGTATTTAAACGTCTTTAAACGTCTTTAAACGTCTTTAAAAGTCTTTAAATGTCTTTAAACGTCTTTAAATGTCTTTAAATGTCTCTAAATGTCTTTAAACGTCTTTAAACGTATTTAAACGTCTTTAAACGTCTTTAAATGTCTTTAAAGGTCTTTAAACGTATTTAAACGTCCTTATACGTCGTTAAATGTCTTTAAACGTCTTTAAACGTCTTTAAATGTCTTTAAATGTCTCTAAATGTCTTTAAACGTCTTTAAACGTATTTAAACGTCTTTAAACGTCTTTAAACGTCGTTAAACGTCGTTAAATGTCTTTAAACGTCTTTAAACGTCTTTAAATGTCTTTAAATGTCTTTAAACGTCTTTAAATGTCTTTAAATGTCTTTAAAAGTCTTTAAATGTCTTTAAATGTCTTTAAAAGTCTTTAAATGTCTTTAAATGTCTTTAAATGTCTTTAAATGTCTTCAAACGTCTTTAAATGTCTGTAAACGTCTTTAAATGTCTTTAAAAGTCTTTAAATGTCTTTAAATGTCTTTAAATGTCTTTAAACGTCTTTAAATGTCTGTAAACGTCTTTAAATGTCTTTAAAAGTCTTTAAATGTCTTTAAATGTCTTTAAACGTCTTTAAACGTCTTTAAATGTCTTTAAATGTCTTTAAAAGTCTTTAAATGTCTTTAAATGTCTTAAACGTCTTTAAATGTCTTTAAATGTCTGTAAACGTCTTTAAATGTCTTTAAATGTCTTTAAACGTCTTTAAATGTCTTTAAATGTCTTTAAAAGTCTTTAAATGTCTTTAAATGTCTTTAAATGTCTTTAAACGTCTTTAAATGTATTTCAATGTCTTTAAAAGTCTTTAAACGTCTTTAAATGTCTTTAAATGTGTTTAAAAGTCTTTAAACGTCTTTAAATGTCTTTAAAAGTCTTTAATCGTCTTTAAATGTCTTTAAATATCTTTAAATGTCTTTAAATGTCTTTAAACGTCTTTAAAATGTCTTTAAACGTCTTTAAATGTCTTTAAATGTCTTTAAATGTCTTTAAACGTCTTTAAATGTCTTTAAACGTCTTTAAAATGTCTTTAAACGTCTTTAAATGTCTTTAAATGTATTTCAATGTCTTTAAAAGTCTTTAAACGTCTTTAAATGTCTTTAAATGTGTTTAAAAGTCTTTAAACGTCTTTAAATGTCTTTAAAAGTCTTTAATCGTCTTTAAATGTCTTTAAATGTCTTCAAAAGTCTTTAAATGTCTCTAAATGTCTTCAAAAGTCTTCAAATGTCTTTAAATATCTTTAAACGTCTTTAAACGTCTTTAAATGTCTTTAAATGTCTTTAAATGTCTTTAAATGTCTTTAAACGTCTTTAAAAGTCTTTAAATGTCTTTCAAAGTCTTTAAATGTCTTTAAATGTCTTTAAGCGTCTTTAAATGTCTTTAAAAGTCTTTAATCGTCTTTAAATGTCTTTAAATGTCTTCAAAAGTCTTTAAATGTCTCTAAATGTCTTCAAAAGTCTTCAAATGTCTTTAAATATCTTTAAACGTCTTTAAACGTCTTTAAATGTCTTTAAATGTCTTTAAATGTCTTTAAATGTCTTTAAACGTCTTTAAAAGTCTTTAAATGTCTTTCAAAGTCTTTAAATGTCTTTAAATGTCTTTAAGCGTCTTTAAACGTCTTTAAATGTCTTTATATGTCTTTAAACGTCTTTAAATGTCTTTTAACGTATTTAAATGTCTTTAAATGTCTTTAAATGTCTTTAAATGTCTTTAAGCGTCTTTAAACGTCTTTAAATGTCTTTATATGTCTTTATATGTCTTTTAACGTATTTTAATGTCTTTAAAAGTCTTTTAACGTATTTTAATGTCTTTAAAAGTCTTTAAATGTCTTTATATGTCTTTAAACGTCTTTAAACGTCTTTTAATGTCTTTAAAAGTCTTTAAATGTCTTTAAAAGTCTTTAAATGTCTTTAAACGTCTTTAAATGTCTTTAAACGTCTTTAAACGTCTTTAAACGTCTTTAAATGTCTTTAAATGTCTTTAAACGTCTTTAAATGTCTTTAAGCGTCTTTAAACGTCTTTAAATGTCTTTATATGTCTTTAAACGTCTTTAAATGTCTTTAAATGTCTTTAAATGTCTTCAAAAGTCTTTAAATGTCTCTAAATGTCTTTAAACGTCTTTAAATGTCTTTATATGTCTTTAAACGTCTTTTAACGTCTTCAAAAGTCTTTAAATGTCTTTAAATGTCTTTAAATGTCTTTTAACGTCTTTAAATGTCTTTAAATGTCTTTAAGCGTCTTTAAACGTCTTTAAATGTCTTTAAATGTCTTTAAATGTCTTTAAATGTCTTTAAACGTCTTTAAAAGTCTTTAAATGTCTTTCAAAGTCTTTAAATGTCTTTAAATGTCTTTAAGCGTCTTTAAATGTCTTTAAAAGTCTTTAATCGTCTTTAAATGTCTTTAAATGTCTTCAAAAGTCTTTAAATGTCTCTAAATGTCTTCAAAAGTCTTCAAATGTCTTTAAATATCTTTAAACGTCTTTAAACGTCTTTAAATGTCTTTAAATGTCTTTAAATGTCTTTAAATGTCTTTAAACGTCTTTAAAAGTCTTTAAATGTCTTTCAAAGTCTTTAAATGTCTTTAAATGTCTTTAAGCGTCTTTAAACGTCTTTAAATGTCTTTATATGTCTTTAAACGTCTTTAAATGTCTTTTAACGTATTTAAATGTCTTTAAATGTCTTTAAATGTCTTTAAATGTCTTTAAGCGTCTTTAAACGTCTTTAAATGTCTTTATATGTCTTTATATGTCTTTTAACGTATTTTAATGTCTTTAAAAGTCTTTTAACGTATTTTAATGTCTTTAAAAGTCTTTAAATGTCTTTATATGTCTTTAAACGTCTTTAAACGTCTTTTAATGTCTTTAAAAGTCTTTAAATGTCTTTAAAAGTCTTTAAATGTCTTTAAACGTCTTTAAATGTCTTTAAACGTCTTTAAACGTCTTTAAACGTCTTTAAATGTCTTTAAATGTCTTTAAACGTCTTTAAATGTCTTTAAGCGTCTTTAAACGTCTTTAAATGTCTTTATATGTCTTTAAACGTCTTTAAATGTCTTTAAATGTCTTTAAATGTCTTCAAAAGTCTTTAAATGTCTCTAAATGTCTTTAAACGTCTTTAAATGTCTTTATATGTCTTTAAACGTCTTTTAACGTCTTCAAAAGTCTTTAAATGTCTTTAAATGTCTTTAAATGTCTTTTAACGTCTTTAAATGTCTTTAAATGTCTTTAAGCGTCTTTAAACGTCTTTAAATGTCTTTATATGTCTTTAAACGTCTTTAAATGTCTTTAAATGTCTTTAAATGTCTTCAAAAGTCTTTAAATGTCTCTAAATGTCTTTAAACGTCTTTAAATGTCTTTAAATGTCTTTAAACGTCTTTAAATGTCTTTAAATGTCTTTAAGCGTCTTTAAACGTCTTTAAATGTCTTTAAACGTCTTTAAATGTCTTTAAATGTCTTTAAGCGTCTTTAAACGTCTTCAAAAGTCTTTAAATGTCTTTAAATGTCTTTAAATGTCTTTAAACGTCTTTAAATGTCTTTAAATGTCTTTAAGCGTCTTTAAACGTCTTTAAATGTCTTTATATGTCTTTAAACGTCTTTAAATGTCTTTAAATGTCTTTAAATGTCTTCAAAAGTCTTTAAATGTCTCTAAATGTCTTTAAACGTCTTTAAATGTCTTTATATGTCTTTAAACGTCTTTTAACGTCTTCAAAAGTCTTTAAATGTCTTTAAATGTCTTTAAATGTCTTTTAATGAGTGAGACTGTGAGGTGAGACTGTGAGGTGAGACTGTGAGGTGAGACTGTGAGGTGAGACTCTGAAGTGAGACTGTGAGGTGAGACTGTGAGGTGAGACTGTGAGGTGAGACTCTGTGAGGTGAGACTGTGAAGTGAGACTGTGAGGTGAGACTCTGAAGTGAGACTGTGAGGTGAGACTGTGAGGTGAGACTGTGAGGTGAGACTGTGAGGTGAGACTCTGAAGTGAGACTGTGAGGTGAGACTGTGAGGTGAGACTCTGTGAGGTGAGACTGTGAGGTGAGGAAGGAGGAATAACTGCGACGCCAAGTTCTTCTTCTGCTCTGAACTTCAAACCTGTGAAAAGTAGTCGATAAATGTTTGAGTGTCTGCTGCTCCGAGCGGTTCCTCCATTAATCCGTCATTGACATGCAAAAAGTGGCTCACTTCATTATGCTGTTGTCATGCTGCCTATTATTGGTCTCAGTGCAGAGCTGCTGAAGGCTGCTGCGCTGCTATGTATAATTCATGATCACATTCCTGCACACACTCTCTCACTCACTGACATAAACACTCTCACAACCACTCACACACACACACACACACTCTCACACACACACACACACACACTCTCTCACACACACACACACACACACACACACACACACACACACACACTCACACACACACACACACACACACACACACACACACACACACACACACACACACGCACACACACACCCATGTACTCATCTACTCCTGTACTCCTGTACCCCTGTACTACTGTACTCCTGTACTCCTGTACCCCTGTACTACTGTACCACTGTACTACTGTACCCCTGTACTACTGTACTCCTGTACTCCTGTACTACTGTACTACTGTACTCATGTACTACTGTACTCCTGTACTCCTGTACCCCTGTACTACTGTACTACTGTACTACTGTACCACTGTACTACTGTACTCCTGTACTACTGTACTACTGTACTCATGTACTACTGTACTACTTTACTCATATACTACTGTACTCATGTACTCCTGTACACCTGTACTCATGTACTACTGTACTACTGTACCCCTATACTCCTGTACTCCTGTACTACTGTACTACGGTACTCATGTACTACTGTACTACTGTACCCCTATACTCCTGTACTCCTGTACTACTGTACTACGGTACTCATGTACTACTGTACTACTTTACTCATATACTACTGTACTCATGTACTCCTGTACACCTGTACTCATGTACTACTGTACTACTGTACCCCTATACTCCTGTACTCCTGTACTACTGTACTACGGTACTCATGTACTACTGTACTACTGTACCCCTATACTCCTGTACTCCTGTACTACTGTACTACGGTACTCATGTACTACTGTACTACTGTGCTCCTGTACTACTGTACTCATGTACTCATGTACTACTGTACACCTGTACTACTGTACCCCTGTACTACTGTATCACTGTACTACTGTACCCTTGTACTCATGTGCTACTGTACTACGGTACTCATGTACTACTGTACTCCTGTACTACTGTACTCATGTACTCATGTACTACTGTACACCTGTACAACTGAACTACGGTACTCCTGTACTACTTTACTCATGTACTACTGTACCCCTATACTACTGTACTCCTGTACTAAGATACTACTTTACTACAGTACTACTGTACTACTGTACTCTACTCATGTACTACTGTACTCCTGTACTCCTGTACCACTGTACTACTGCACTCCTGTACTACTGTACTACTGTACTATGGTACTCCTGTACTACTGTAATCATGTACTACTGTACTACTCTACCCCTGTACTACTGTACCACTGTACTAATGTACCCCTGTACTACTGTATCATTGTACTACTGTACTCCTGTACTAATGTACCCCTGTACTACTGTATCATTGTACTACTGTACCCCTGTACTACTGTACTCCTGTACTACTGTACTCATGTACTCATGTACTACTGTACTACTGTACCCCTGTACTACTGTACTCCTGTACTACTGTACCCATGTACTACTGTACTCCTGTACTCCTGTACTACTGTACTACTGTACTCATATACTACTGTACTCATGTACTCCTGTACACCTGTACTCATCTACTACTGTACTACGGTACTCATGTACTACTGTACTACTGTGCTCCAGTACTACTGTACTCATGTACTCATGTACTACTGTACACCTGTACTACTGTACCCCTGTACTACTGTATCACTGTACTACTGTACCCTTGTACTCATGTGCTACTGTACTACGGTACTCATGTACTACTGTACTCATGTACTACTGTACTCATGTACTCCTGTACTACTGTACCCCTGTACTACTGTACACCTGTACAACTGAACTACGGTACTACTTTACTCATGTACTACTGTACCCCTATACTACTGTACTCCTGTACTACTGTACTCCTGTACTACTGTACTACGGTACTCATGTACTACTGTACTCCTGTACTCATGTACTACTGTACTACTGTACTACTGTACTACTGTACCCCTATACTACTGTACTCCTGTACTACTGTACTACGGTACTCATGTACTACTGTACTACTGTACCCCTATACTCCTGTACTCCTGTACTACTGTACTACGGTACTCATGTACTACTGTACTACTGTGCTCCTGTACTACTGTACTCATGTACTCATGTACTACTGTACACCTGTACTACTGTACCCCTGTACTACTGTATCACTGTACTACTGTACCCTTGTACTCATGTGCTACTGTACTACGGTACTCATGTACTACTGTACTCCTGTACTACTGTACTCATGTACTCATGTACTACTGTACACCTGTACAACTGAACTACGGTACTCCTGTACTACTTTACTCATGTACTACTGTACCCCTATACTACTGTACTCCTGTACTAAGATACTACTTTACTACAGTACTACTGTACTACTGTACTCATGTACTACTGTACTCCTGTACTCCTGTACCACTGTACTACTGCACTCCTGTACTACTGTACTACTGTACTATGGTACTCCTGTACTACTGTAATCATGTACTACTGTACTACTCTACCCCTGTACTACTGTACCACTGTACTAATGTACCCCTGTACTACTGTATCATTGTACTACTGTACTCCTGTACTAATGTACCCCTGTACTACTGTATCATTGTACTACTGTACCCCTGTACTACTGTACTCCTGTACTACTGTACTCATGTACTCATGTACTACTGTACTACTGTACCCCTGTACTACTGTACTCCTGTACTACTGTACCCATGTACTACTGTACTCCTGTACTCATGTACTACTGTACTACTGTACTCATATACTACTGTACTCATGTACTCCTGTACACCTGTACTCATCTACTACTGTACTACGGTACTCATGTACTACTGTACTACTGTGCTCCAGTACTACTGTGATCCAGTACTACTGTACTCATGTACTACTGTACTACTGTGCTCCAGTACTACTGTGCTCCAGTACTACTGTACTCATGTACTCATGTACTACTGTACACCTGTACTACTGTACCCCTGTACTACTGTATCACTGTACTACTGTACCCTTGTACTCATGTGCTACTGTACTACGGTACTCATGTACTACTGTACTCATGTACTACTGTACTCATGTACTCCTGTACTACTGTACCCCTGTACTACTGTACACCTGTACAACTGAACTACGGTACTGCTGTACTACTTTACTCATGTACTACTGTACCCCTATACTACTGTACTCCTGTACTACTGTACTCCTGTACTACTGTACTACGGTACTCATGTACTACTGTACTACGGTACTCATGTACTACTGTACTCCTGTACTCATGTACTACTGTACTACTGTACCCCTATACTACTGTACTACTGTACTACTGTACCCCTATACTACTGTACTCCTGTACTACTGTACTACGGTACTCATGTACTACTGTACTACGGTACTCATGTACTACTGTACTCCTGTACTCATGTACTACTGTACTACTGTACTACTGTACCCCTATACTACTGTACTACTGTACCCCTATACTACTGTACTCCTGTACTACTGTACTACGGTACTCATGTACTACTGTACTACTGTACCCCTATACTCCTGTACTCCTGTACTACTGTACTACGGTACTCATGTACTACTGTACTACTGTGCTCCTGTACTACTGTACTCATGTACTCATGTACTACTGTACACCTGTACTACTGTACCCCTGTACTACTGTATCACTGTACTACTGTACCCTTGTACTCATGTGCTACTGTACTACGGTACTCATGTACTACTGTACTCCTGTACTACTGTACTCATGTACTCATGTACTACTGTACACCTGTACAACTGAACTACGGTACTCCTGTACTACTTTACTCATGTACTACTGTACCCCTATACTACTGTACTCCTGTACTAAGATACTACTTTACTACAGTACTACTGTACTACTGTACTCATGTACGACTGTACTCCTGTACTCCTGTACCACTGTACTACTGCACTCCTGTACTACTGTACTACTGTACTATGGTACTCCTGTACTACTGTAATCATGTACTACTGTACTACTCTACCCCTGTACTACTGTACCACTGTACTAATGTACCCCTGTACTACTGTATCATTGTACTACTGTACTCCTGTACTAATGTACCCCTGTACTACTGTATCATTGTACTACTGTACCCCTGTACTACTGTACTCCTGTACTACTGTACTCATGTACTCATGTACTACTGTACTACTGTACCCCTGTACTACTGTACTCCTGTACTACTGTACCCATGTACTACTGTACTCCTGTACTCATGTACTACTGTACTACTGTACTCATATACTACTGTACTCATGTACTCCTGTACACCTGTACTCATCTACTACTGTACTACGGTACTCATGTACTACTGTACTACTGTGCTCCAGTACTACTGTGCTCCAGTACTACTGTACTCATGTACTCATGTACTACTGTACACCTGTACTACTGTACCCCTGTACTACTGTATCACTGTACTACTGTACCCTTGTACTCATGTGCTACTGTACTACGGTACTCATGTACTACTGTACTCATGTACTACTGTACTCATGTACTCCTGTACTACTGTACCCCTGTACTACTGTACACCTGTACAACTGAACTACGGTACTGCTGTACTACTTTACTCATGTACTACTGTACCCCTATACTACTGTACTCCTGTACTACTGTACTCCTGTACTACTGTACTACGGTACTCATGTACTACTGTACTACGGTACTCATGTACTACTGTACTCCTGTACTCATGTACTACTGTACTACTGTACCCCTATACTACTGTACTACTGTACTACTGTACCCCTATACTACTGTACTCCTGTACTACTGTACTACGGTACTCATGTACTACTGTACTACGGTACTCATGTTCTACTGTACTCCTGTACTCATGTACTACTGTACTACTTTACTCATATATTACTGTACTCATGTACTCCTGTACACCTGTACTCATGAACTACTGTACTACTGTACCCCTATACTCCTGTACTCCTGTACTACTGTACTACGGTACTCATGTACTACCGTACTCATGTACTACGGTACTGATGTACTACTGTACTCCTGTACTCATGTACTACTGTACTACTTTACTCATATATTACTGTACTCATGTACTCCTGTACACCTGTACTCATGAACTACTGTACTACTGTACCCCTATACTCCTGTACTCCTGTACTCATGTACTACTGTACCCCTGTACTACTGTACTCATGTACTACTGTACTCATGTACTCCTGTACTACTGTACTACGGTCCTCCTGTACTACTGTACTACTGTACTCATATACTACTGAACTTCTGTACTCCTGTACTACTGTACCACTGTACTAATGTACCCCTGTACTACTGTACCACTGTACTAATGTACCCCTGTACTACTGTACCACTGTACTACTGTACTACTGTACTAATGTACCCCTGTACTAATGTACCCCTGTAATGTACCCCTGTACTCCTGTACTCCTGTACCCCTTTACTATTATACTCCTGTACTACTGTACTACTGTACCCCTGTACTATTATACTCCTGTACTACTGTACTCATGTACTACTGTACTCCTGTACCCCTGTACTACTGTACCACTGTACTAATGTACCACTGTACTCCTGTACCACTGTACTACTGTACCACTGTACTAATGTACCACTGTACTCCTGTACTACTGTACCCCTGTACTATTGTACTCCTGTACTACTGTACTCATGTACTACTGTACTACTGTACCCCTGTACTACTGTACCACTGTACCACTGTACTACTGTACTCCTGTACTCCTGTACTACTGTACCCCTGTACTACTGTACCACTGTACTACTGTACCCCTGTACTATTGTACTCCTGTACTCCTGTACTACTGTACTACTGTACCCCTGTACTACTGTACTCCTGTACTACTGTACCCCTGTACTCATGTACTCCTGCACTCCTGTACTCCTGTACCACTGTACTTACTGTACCCCTGTACTACTGTACTCCTGTACTACTGTACTCCTGTACTCATGTACTCCTGTACTCCTGTACCACTGGACCACTGTACTACTGTACTATTGTACTCCTGTACTCCTGTACTACGGTACTCATGTACTACTGTACTCCTGTACCCATGTTTTACTGTACTCATGTACTACTGTACCCATGTACTACTGTACCCATGTACTATGGTATTCATGTACTACTGTACCCCTATACTTCTGTACTCCTTTACTCATGTACTCATTTACTCCTGTACTCCTGTACTACTGTACTTCTGTACTACTGTACCCCTGTACTCATGTACTCCTGCACTCCTGTACTCCTGTACCACTGTACTACTGTACCCCTGTACTACTGTACTCCTGTACTACTGTACCCCTGTACTCATGTACTCCTGTACTCCTGTACCACTGTACTACTGTACCCCTGTACTACTGTACTCCTGTACTACTGTACCCCTGTACTCCTGCACTCCTGTACTCCTGTACCACTGGACCACTGTACTACTGTACTCCTGTACTCCTGTACTACTGTACTACTGTACTACTGTACTCATAATAATATAAATAATAATAAGCTTTATTTGTATAGCACCGTTCATACAAGAATTTCAGCCCAAAGTGCTTCACAGCAAAAAACATAACAATTAGTACAAGGACAGAGTAAGAGCATTTACAGTACAATAATCACAGTGTTGATATAAATGAGTTCGAAGTACCATTATAGAAATAGCCAAATTAAAATAGTATAAAATAGCAGATAAAATTGCAGATAAAATTGCAGAATTAAAATAATATCATATAGCAGAATTAAAATGGTATAAAAATAGCAGATAAAATAGCAGCCTTTACACATTCTTTGACATTTTCATAGTCCCTTTGTCTGTACTTTCATCTATATTTGTCTTTGCAAATAATCCACATACTTTCTTCCTGTCCCTGTTCTCTGCTTCCTTCTCCCATAACATAAACTGTCTTTTATGTTCTTCCATTGTTTTCAACGCTTCAGATTTAATCTTTCTCTTTGACATTACTTTTTCCTCTTGCTCTCTCAACCTTACTTTTAACTTTCTTACTTCCTCAACACTAAATGATCCTCCTTCAGGAAAACTAAGCTTAAAAATGTATGAAATCATTTAAATTAGTTTAAAGTGGCTAAGATAAAAATATATGAAATATCACCATTAAAAAGTTAAAGTAAAGAGATATAAAATATCAACATTAAAAGACTAAAGTAAAGAGATATAAAATGTCACTATTAAAAGGCTAAAGTAAAGAGATATAAAATATCACTATTAAAAGGCTAAAGTAAAGAGATATAAAATATCACTATTAAAAGGCTAAAGTAAAGAGATATAAAATATCACTATTAAAAGGCTAAAGTAAAGAGATATAAAATATCACTATTAAAAGGCTAAAGTAAAAAGATATATCTTCAGTTTACTTGTGAAGATATTGAGCGAGCTTGCCTCCCTAATGTCTGCAGGTAAAGTGTTCCATAACTTTGGCGCATAATTGATAAAGGCTGCATCCCCAATTTTCTTTTGGATGTTTCTGGGAACATTTAATAAACCAGTAGTGGATGATCGTAATGTTCTTGGGGGCACATAGTTTATTAGAGAGTTGGCAGTGTAACTTGGTGCGGTTCCGTTTAGGGCTTTGTATACAAGAAGGAGGACCTTAAAATCAATTCTAAAAGTTACTGGAAGCCAGTGTAGAGCAGCTAACACTGGACTGATGTGGTCTCTCCTCTTGGTTCTAGTCAGCAGCCTTGCTGCAGCGTTTTGGATGAGCTGAAGTCTCTCCGTTGTTTTTTTTGGAAGGCCGGTAAAGAGTGCATTACAGTAATCGAGTCGGCTTGAGATGAAAAGCATGGATTAGTTTTTCAGCATCCTTTTGATTTAGCTATATTTCTAAGGTGGAAGAATGATGTTTTTGTCACCTTGTTTATGTGTTTATGGATTTAAAGCTTAGATCTGAGTCTATGATAACGCCAAGACTTGTGACTTCAGGTTTAATCCAAGAAGTAAGTTTCCCCATGTTATTCAGCATCATCTCTCTTTTTGTTACAGGTCCTACTCTATGTACTACATGTACTACTGTACTACGGTACTCATGTACTACTGTACTACTGTACCCCTGTACCCCAAACTCCCACAACAGTTCCGTCAGCCACACCTGCTGCAGTGTGTGTGTGTGTGTGTGTGTGTGTGTGTGTGTGTGTGTGTGTGTGTGTGTGTGTGTGTGTCTTAATGTGGATTAGATTTCACATTTGTCTGTAACATTTACATGCAGAACTCAGTCAGCTGTTGTAAACATCATAACTCGTTGGACTCGTGCTGCAACTGGAGACACGTGATCACATCAACAACTGCATCTTCTGCAGTGGACAACATTCTGTGACGAACACTTCACTCCATATTCAGGTTTCTTCACAACGATGTGAAGATTTTCATGATCTCTGTTATTTTATCACCAGATGTTTTGGTGACGTCTGAATGTGTGTGTGTTGTTTTGTCTTCAGATAACGAGGTGATCGAGGAGACTAAACACAGCTACAGCAAGGACTTCTCCCACAGCGTACACAGACACACACACACCAGACGCAGGAGGAGCACTGGTGAGACACACGCACACGCACACACACACACACACACACCCACACACACACCCACACAAACACACACACACACACACACACACACACACTATCAAGGTGTCAGACACTGACATACAGGCCGAACTGTACACAAAGTTGGTTTATTTTAAAGTGACTGAACAAGACATTTAAAGACGTTTAAAGTAATTAAAAAACTTTTAAAGACTTTTAAAGACGTTGAAAGACATTTAAAGACATTTAAAGACATTTAAAGACTTTTAAAGACTTTTAAAGACAATTAAAGACTTTTAAAGATGTTGAAAGACATTTAAAGACATTTAAAGACATTTAAAAACATTTAAAGACTTTTAAAGACTTTTAAAGACTTTCAAAGACGTTTAAAGACTTTTAAAGACATTTAAAGACATTTAAAGACTTTTAAAGACTTTTAAAGACATTTAAAGACATTTAAAGACATTTAAAGACATTTAAAGACGTTTAAAGACGTTTAAAGTAATTTAAAAACTTTTAAAGACTTTTAAAGACGTTGAAAGACATTTAAAGACATTTAAAGACTTTTAAAGACATTTAAAAACATTTAAAGACTTTTAAAGACTTTTAAAGACTTTCAAGGACGTTTAAAGACGTTTAAAGACTTTTAAAGATGTTTAAAGACATTTAAAAACATTTAAAGACTTTTAAAGACTTTTAAAGACGTTTAAAGACATTTAAAGACTTTTAAAGACTTTTAAAGACATTTAAAGTCGTTAAAAGACTTTTAACGACGTTTAAAGACTTTTAAAGACTTTTAAAGACGTTTAAAGACGTTTAAAGACATTTAACGACGTTTAAAGACTTTTAACGACGTTTAAAGACTTTTAAAGACGTTTAAAGACATTTAAAGACTTTTAAAGACTTTTAAAGACGTTCAAAGACGTTTAAAGACTTTTAAAGACATTTAAAAACATTTAAAGACTTTTAAAGACTTTTAAGATGTTTAAAGACGTTTAAAGACATTTAAAGACATTTAAAGACATTAAAAGACTTTTAAAGACGTTTAAAGACATTTAAAGACATTTAAAGACTTTTATAGACTTTTATAGACTTTTAAAGACTTTCAAAGACGTTTAAAGACGTTTAAAGACGTTTAAAGACTTTTAAAGATGTTTAAAGACATTTAAAAACATTTAAAGACTTTTAAAGACTTTCAAAGACGTTTAAAGACGTTTAAAGACGTTTAAAGACTTTTAAAGATGTTTAAAGACATTTAAAAACATTTAAAGACTTTTAAAGACGTTTAAAGACATTTAAAGACATTTAAAGACATTTAAAGACTTTCAAAGACGTTGAAAGACATTTAAAGAAATTTAAAAACATTTAAAGACTTTTAAAGACTTTTAAAGACTTTTAAAGACATTTAAAGACTTTTAAAGACTTTTAAAGACTTTAAAAGACTTTCAAAGACGTTTAAAGACTTTTAAAGATGTTTAAAGACATTTAAAAACATTTAAAGACTTTTAAAGACTTTTAAAGACGTTCAAAGACGTTTAAAGACTTTTAAAGATGTTTAAAGACATTTAAAAACATTTAAAGACATTTAAAGACTTTTAAAGACGTTTATAGACATTTAAAGACATTTAAAGACATTTAAAGACGTTTAAAGACTTTTAACAACGTTTAAAGACTTTAAAAGATTTTAAAGACATTTATAGACTTTTAAAGACGTTTAAAGACATTTAAAGACATTTAAAGACGTTTAAAGACTTTTAACAACGTTTAAAGACTTTAAAAGATTTTAAAGACATTTATAGACTTTTAAAGACTTTTAAAGACTTTTAAAGACATTTAAAGACATTTAAAAACATTTAAAGACGTTTAAAGACTTTTAACAACGTTTAAAGACTTTTAAAGACTTTTAAAGACGCTTAAAGACATTTAAAGACTTTTAAAGACATTTAAAGACATTTAAAGACGTTTAAAGACTTTTAAAGACGTTAAAAGACTTTTAACAACGTTTAAAGACATTTAAAGACGTTTAAAGACATTTAAAGACATTTAAATACATTTTAAAGACGTTTAAAGACATTTAAAGACGTTTAAAGACTTTTAACGACGTTTAAAGACTTTTAAAGACATTTAAAGACATTTTAAGACGTTTAAAGACTTTTAAAGACGTTTAAAGACATTTAAAGACGTTTAAAGACGTTTAAAGACATTTAAAGACATTTAAAGACGTTTAAAGACATTTAAAGACGTTTAAAGACGTTTAAAGACATTTAGAGACATTTAAAGACGTTTAAAGACTTTTAGAGACATTTAAAGACGTTTAAAGACATTTAGAGACATTTAAAGACGTTTAAAGACTTTTAAAGACGTTTAAAGACATTTAAAGACGTTTAAAGACATTTAAAGACATTTAAAGACGTTTAAAGACATTTAAAGACATCTAAAGACTTTTGAAGACGTTTAAAGACATTTAAAGATGTTTAAAGACGTTTAAAGACATTGAAAGACTTTTAAAGACTTTTAAAGACGTTTAAAGACTTTTAAAGACGTTTAAAGACGTTTAAAGACATTGAAAGACGTTTAAAGACTTTTAAAGACGTTTAAAGACATGTAAAGACGTTTAAAGACATCACGTTGGACTGTGAGGAACTCGGATCATTTTCAGCTCATTTTAATTCACAATGTGATTCGGCAATATGCAAATAAAACATAATCGATGAAACTAGAAAGAATCAACAGACCAATAATGAAATAAATGAATGAAACGTATGAATACATATTCCATGTTCATATTCACATTCTCCACACTGCACAGATGAGACGTGTTTGTAAGTTCCTGTGATGTTTGTGTGCAGTGGTGGAAGAGGCGCTGACTTTTAAAGACATTTAAAGACTTTTAAAGACTTTTAAAGACTTTCAAAGACGTTTAAAGACTTTTAAAGATATTTAAAGACATTTAAAAACATTTAAAGACTTTTAAAGACTTTTAAAGACGTTCAAAGACGTTTAAAGACTTTTAAAGATGTTTAAAGACATTTAAAAACATTTAAAGACTTTTAAAGACGTTTAAAGACATTTAAAGACATTTAAAGACATTTAAAGACTTTCAAAGACGTTGAAAGACATTTAAAGACATTTAAAAACATTTAAAGACTTTTAAAGACTTTTAAAGACTTTTAAAGACTTTTAAAGACATTTAAAGACTATTAAAGACATTTTAAAACATTTAAAGACTTTTAAAGACTTTTAAAGACTTTCAAAGACGTTTAAAGACTTTTAAAGATGTTTAAAGACATTTAAAAACATTTAAAGACTTTTAAAGACTTTTAAAGAATTTTAAAGACGTTCAAAGATGTTTAAAGACATTTAAAAACATTTAAAGACATTTAAAGACATTTAAAGACGTTTAAAGACATTTAAAGACGTTTAAAGACATTTAAAGACATTTAAAGACATTTAAAGGCGTTTAAAGACTTTTAACAACGTTTAAAGACTTTTAAAGATTTTAAAGACATTTATAGACTTTTAAAGACTTCTAAAGACATTTAAAGACGTTTAAAGACTTTTAGAGACATTTAAAGACATTTAAAGACGTTTAAAGACATTTAGAGACATTTAAAGACGTTTAAAGACATTTAGAGACATTTAAAGACGTTTAAAGACTTTTAAAGACGTTTAAAGACATTTAAAGACGTTTAAAGACATTTAAAGACATTTAAAGACATTTAAAGACGTTTAAAGACATTTAAAGACATTTAAAGACTTTTGAAGACGTTTAAAGACATTTAAAGATGTTTAAAGACGTTTAAAGACATTGAAAGACTTTTAAAGACGTTTAAAGACGTTTAAAGACATTGAAAGACGTTTAAAGACTTTTAAAGACGTTTAAAGACATGTAAAGACGTTTAAAGACATCACGTTGGACTGTGAGGAACTCGGATCATTTTCAGCTCATTTTAATTCACAATGTGATTAGGCAATATGCAAATAAAACATAATCGATGAAACTAGAAAGAATCAACAGACCAATAATGAAATAAATGAATGAAACGTATGAATACATATTCCATGTTCATATTCACGTTCTCCACACTGCACAGATGACACGTGTTTGTAAGTTCCTGTGATGTTTGTGTGCAGTGGTGGAAGAGGCGCTGCCGGCCGTGTGTAAGGTGCGGACAGCCATCTATGAGATCCCCAGGAGTCAGGTGGATCCCACCTCGGCCAACTTCCTCATCTGGCCGCCCTGCGTGGAGGTGAAGCGCTGCACCGGCTGCTGCAACACCAGCAACATGAGATGCCAGGCGGCCCGAAAGCACCACCGCACGGTCAAGGTACAAAACTACAGAACTTTAATGTTATATGTTCCAAGAAACACGTATTTGTACATTTACTAAAAAAATAAAACTTAGACATTCTCTCAGGTTTTCTGAGACATAAAAAAGACTTTAAAAAGACATGAATTTGTAAGAAAGAACTCATTTTTATTTTTATCCTGTGAAGTGATTTGGTTCTTTCTCCAAATGTATAATTATAATTACATTTATAATTATTATAACTACAGAGAATATTCAGGTATTTTTCTCTTAAATGTAGCACTTTAATCTCAGACAATATCCAATTTCTTCCTCTGAAAATTACTACATAAGTGTGTGTGTGTGTGTGTGTGTGTGTGTGTGTGTGTATACCTGATTGTATCCGAATGCCTGAAACACCTAAATATTAAAGTTTCACAGTGTTTTATAGAACACCAGACGTATGTACAGAATTATGAGCTGTAATGTAAAACAACACATTTACAACTCAGCAGTTAAATCTTTAAGCATCTTTTGTAACATTATATATATATATATATATATATATATATATATATATATAAATATATATAGTGGTGATTCCAATAACGGCTGATGTAAAAGGAGACACAGAGCGGCTGGAGGTCTGTAGCTCCATCCTGCTGTCAGATTATAATAACACTGATGAAGGAACACATGGGGAATGTTCCAGGTTGAGTTTACTCTTTAAATGATCAACATGCAGAGATACAAAACAAAGACGTGTAGAAGGCAGCGAGATAAAGAGTGGAAGATGCTTCTTCGTGTGATGCCAGAGGTTGAGAGGGGGGAGGAGGGGGTGGGGGGAGTTTGATTCCCAGTGCTTTGTGCTGCTGATACCCAGTCTGAGATGAAAGGACTCGTCCTCAGTCTGCTCGCAGAGGAAATCAAAAATAAAGTCGCTCACATGTGCAGAGATCCAGCGTTCAGAGGATCACGGTCACGAGGACGAGAGGCAGTCACAGGGAGCCGCAGGGGGAACAGCAGAGCGGAGGGTGAGGTGGTGTGTCCATGTGTGAGACGGAGAGGGGGGGGGGGGGTAGCATCTTCACTACTGTCATTTATACCTTCACATCTACTGATCTACTGTCATATCTCATATCTATAACACTGAAGTGTATCTGATGATCTTAGATGGTTGTCCACCTGCTGATCTCCCCTACTGATATGTATGCACGTGTGTGTGTGTCGGTGCTTGTGCACGTTTACAGCTCATGGATGTCAGTGTGTGTGTTTCAGTAACCGAGCTCAGACATTCAGTGTCAGCAGAGTGTGATGTGTGTGATGAAACAAAACAAAAGGAGCTTCCTGTCGCTGATGAATAAGAAGCTTAAGAAAGACTTGTTCTACATGTTGACAGTATTCTATTGGAAATGTTGTTTAAGTGATAAACACACTCGTGTTGTACAGCCAGGCTCTGTTGAAACCTCCGAGCAGTTCATCCACAGATGTTAAAATGTACAACTTTACAGCAGAAACAAACAGTTTGGTACAAAAATAGTTTTTGTGTGTACAGTTAATGAAAACTGTTTTTATATAACTCCCCTATTGTATTTATTTTAAGGCTCTGTTGCTTCCTCTCTGAAACGTGTCTGTCAGATTCCTTTTCTGTCCGGCGCCAGAGAATATATTTCACTGCTCCATAATGTAAAAGCCTGAAGTGATATTTGAAGCCCTGAACATGTCTCCTTGCACTGAAACTGAACATTCTGTTTGATCTTTGGTGTTGCTCTGGATTGTTAGTTTGCTGCTCCGTGTTATTAGTTTGGTGCGCTGAATTGATAGTTTGTTGCTCCATAATGTTAGTTTGGTGCTATGGGTTGTTAGTTTGCTGCTCTGTAATGTTAGTTTGGTGCTCTGGATTGTTAGTTTGGTGCTCTGTGTTGTTAGTTTACAGCTCTGGATTGTTAGTTTGGTGCTCTGTGTTGTTAGTTTACAGCTCTGGGTTGTTAGTTTATGGCTCTGAATTTTTAGTTTGTTGCTCTGTAATGTTAGTTTGGGGCTCTGGATTGTTGGTTTGTTGCTCTGTGTTGTTAGTTTGGTGCTCTGTATTGTTAGTTTGGTGCTCTGTATTGTTAGTTTGGTGCTCTGGATTGTTGGTTTGTTGCTCTGTATTGTTAGTTTATGCCTCTGGATTTTTAGTTTGTTGCTCTGTAATGTTAGTTTGGTGCTCTGGATTGTTGGTTTGGTGCTCTGTAATGTTAGTTTGCTGCTCTGGATTGTTAGTTTGCTGCGCTGGTGAAAGACTTTTGTTGTTTATTTCAGTTAGTCTTGTACAGACTTTTGTTCTGTCTCTGAGATGGAGTTGGTTTATAATTCTGCGTACGCTTTCAAAACCTTTTCAAGCGTTTCTAATGAATGTGTCTGATATGTTGTGTTTTTTAAAGCAATTTAAAATTGGTCTCTCTCCAGGTGGCGAAGGTGGAGTACGTGCGGCGGCGGCCGAAGCTGAGGGAGGTGCAGGTGAGGCTGGAGGATCACCTGGAGTGTATGTGCACCAACAAACGCCACATCAGCCCACACTCAGACACAGACAACGGTGAGCATACAGCTGTGTGTGTGTGTGTGTGTGTGTGTGTGTGTGTGTGTGTGTGTGTGTGTGTGTGTGTGTGTTGGCTCATGTGAAGGCTGCTCCTGTCTGAATGTGTCTGCTGACACCAACAGGAGCAGATAAGAGATCTGAGGTATTCACTGTGAATTAGTCCTCCCTCAGGACAACTCACACTGAACCAGAGCCAACTACTGAATTGATCAAAAATCTTTCCCCAGTTCCAACATGAAGCTGAATGGATGAATGAATCTTTTTTTAACCTAACGTTAGTAAGTTTGTCCCGCTGTCTGCATGTGTGTGTCCTGCAGTTGAGTCCGTGTTTCACGCTTTGCCGTGTTGGGTTCTAGAATTTGAGTGAACTGGACCTTTAAAGTCCCTGAAACACAGTCACTGGCTGAATGCCATAGATTCAAATGTCTTAAATCTATCTAAGTCTTAAAAATGCTAAAACATGGGATTGTAAAATCTGAAAATAATTAGTAACATCTGTTATTATTTTCTCTCAGTGGCATTAAAAAAGTCTTAAATCTGAGTGTCCTTAAGCTGAAGGAACCCTGGCGAGAAGTCTTTGAATTAGATGTTTAAGAAGGTGTGTGTGTGTGTGTGTGTGTGTGTGTGTGTGTGTGTGTGTGTGTGTGTGTCTCCTCTCTGGATGTAATAAATAAGTAATAATACTTTATACATTGGATCTCATGATGTCACACATGCAGCTCGAGTTTCCTGTCATGCAAAGGTCAAAGGTCAGTGGGTCCATGTGACTTCCTGCTGACACGTTGTCATCGGCTCGTCTCACTTTGACCACGACTCACTAACATGAAGTCCACGAGGTTAAAGACACAGATGAGATGTGTGCTGTTCACTCTGTATTAAATCTCTGTTTGTTCACAAAATGCTGAACAAGCTGTTCTCCAGTCTCTTCAAGACGTTAAAGTTAATCTTCACTCTGTGCTCCCGACAGGCATCAGGTGAAGAGAGACGGAGCTGAACCTCCATCACCTCCATCACCTCCACCTCCATCCTCCTGCCAGCGACAGGAGGATGTTCTGAGCTGTGGGAGGTTTGACGGACGATAACTGATTCTTTACTCTGAGAGACACAAACTGATGGTTTCCTTGCTGTGATTCCTCGACGGAGAAAAGCAGCCATTGGATGCAGAAACGCTGGCGTCAGTGAGGTGGATTCTGGGATGTCGAAGGACTTACTGTCTGCGCCTCCTCGTCCAGAGAATAACCCGCTCAGAGACTCGGATTATAAAGCCTTGGATACAGTGACGACTGGGATTAGGTTTTCTTTTTTTACTCCAAGATTTACTCTTCATCAGCACACACACACACACACACACACACACACACACACACACACACACACACACACACACAAACGTATATCCTCTTACTTTTATAACCTCTCATTTTCTATTGCTGTCTGTTTGTATTTGATCTGCAGGAGAGAAACTGACACTAATAAACTATTTATATGGAAACTAAGTGAGCGTGGTGATCAGGAAACAGCTTCTAGAGAAACAACATGTTTCAGAGTGAACACTTTATCTGAGTGTGTGTGTGTGTGTGCGTGTGTGTGAGAGAGAGAGAGAGAGAGATTATCTGGAGGATCATAATACTGAAGATAAAACCCTGTGAATGTGTAACTGAGAGAAACACGCATCCGACTCGTTCACGGAGAGAACAGAGCCGACGCAGTTTCAGGGTTTTAAGCCAACACATACGAGATGAACAGTAAAGGAACTACACATCCCAGAAGACATTGCAAATGGTGGAACCTCCTGAAAAACGTTGTCGATCTAACATTAAGATAAATAAAAAAATGTTTTCACAAGATAAGAGAAAGTTTCCAAACCAGCCGCCATGTTGGTTCTCTTTGAGAACCGGGAGCAGGATTGTGGGTAATGTAGTCCAACATCGCTTCACACTTCCTCAGCTCGTGGTGAGTCTGACTTTATGGCTAATAATCCAAATCTTCCATTATAATATAAATAGAAGCATCTGCTTCAGAGCGAACTTCTTCAAAGTCACGTTTAGTTTTCAGTTGATAAAAGTGGATTGCAACATTTTGGTGGTTTAAAGACGTCTTGTTCAGGGTTCGTTTGTACTCCATCCTGTCACTGCTGGTTCCAAATCACCAAGATGGCCACGCCCACAGTGCCAAACTCCTGCCTTCAAACTGGGATCCCACAAACCCACGATGGCCGACGTCCACCCAGATGTTCACACCACTCTGTCGTTGCTTTGTTTCTGTGCAGCAGTGACACGACTCTTATGTAACTGCTCCTCTGGTTTGGTGAAAGCAGCCAGTAAACAGCGAAGTAAAGAGAAGATTGCAGGTTTGTGTCTTCAGTGGTGAAGATTTGATGTTTTTTCTTCCCTCGTCCGAACATTGTAGCCACGAGTCCACTCCGACCCCCGCTGGCACCCCTGACCTGCTGCGCTGCGGCTCTTTATGTTGCAGACGTTAAACAGTTGACTGCATTAATAACAAGCACAAAACAAATGTTTGTTTTGAAGCCGACAGACATCTTGAGGTTCTGCTGGAGCGGTTGGTGTAAACTGTGTGTAGACGTTGGCCAGCGCCGGGACCAGAGCGGGCAGTCGGTGTAAATACATAAAAGTCAGAATTGAGTGGTTGTATTGGAGCTGCACAAAGACGACAGTGTTCTGTGGCTTCGCCAGAAAAGAGCTTTTGGTTTTTGGTTCAAATCTGTGAAATCTGCAGCTTCATCGGTTTTGTTCTCAGGATGCAGAAAAATATCCAAATGTTGAAGAAGCTTCTGTGAAAGCTTTGCAAACTACCAATGACTTCAAACTACAGCAAAGTAGAGAAATAGTTCTGCAAACTACCAACACAGATCCACCGACACAGAGAGCACAGAGTCACGAGTTCAAAGGTCAAACAATCTTTACCTTTTTAGACCGTTTGTCATGTTCCTGTGACTCTTCGGTTTGTGACATCTTAACATCTGAACCTTTAATGTGAGAACTACAACAACATGGATCCATCTTGGTCTCAGAGCAGAATCTCAGGTTTAACTGCAGCGCAGGATAAATACCTTTTGTGTCTAAAACTGTTTTTACTTTCAGTAGTGAAATAATCAAAAGCACTTCTCAGTCTGCAAACTAAATGTAGTTGAAGTACGAGCTTCATCATTTGTTCAGTGCTCCCCAACACTAACATCCAACATGTGAACAAAGATCTTCTCTTCGTTCACGTGTTGGATGTTAGTGTTGAAACACTTAGAAGCAGTTTGTGTTCCAGGGAACAAAGACGAGACAGAAGAGGATAAAACTGTGACAGGGTCTGAGAGGTGAGAGGGAGGACATGAGAACACACAGGATGGACTGTGTGTGTGTGTGTGAGAAACAGAAACTGCATCCCTCTAAAGCTCAGTTAAGCAGATTAACAACATGCTAGCTAAAATGC